>NC_059210.1:24074249-24231749 GCF_020615455.1 Coregonus clupeaformis | reverse complement strand
ATTTACTGTCAGGGCCCAGGTCTGACAGAATCTGTGCAGAAGATCTCGGTGCTGCTGTAGGCCCTCCTTGGTTGGGGACAGAAGCACCAGATCATCAGCAAACAGTAAACATTTTACTTCAGATTTTAGTAGGGTGAGGCCAGGTGCTGCAGACTGTTCTAGTGCCCTCGCCAATTCGTTGATACAGTGGGGAAAAAAAGTATTTAGTCAGCCACCAATTGTGCAAGTTCTCCCACTTAAAAAGATGAGAGAGGCCTGTCATTTTCATCATAGGTACACGTCAACTATGACAGACAAAATGAGGGAAGAAAATCCAGAAAATCACATTGTAGGAATTTTTTTGAATTTATTTGCAAATTATGGTGGAAAATAAGTATTTGGTCACCTACAAACAAGCAAGATTTCTGGCTCTCACAGACCTGTAACTTCTTCTTTAAGAGGCTCCTCTGTCCTCCACTCATTACCTGTATTAATGGCACCTGTTTGAACTTGTTATCAGTATAAAAGACACCTGTCCACAACCTCAAACAGTCACACTCCAAACTCCACTATGGCCAAGACCAAAGAGCTGTCAAAGGACACCAGAAACAAAATTGTAGACCTGCACCAGGCTGGGAAGACTGAATCTGCAATAGGTAAGCAGCTTGGTTTGAAGAAATCAACTGTGGGAGCAATTATTAGGAAATGGAAGACATACAAGACCACTGATAATCTCCCTCCGATCTGGGGCTCCACGCAAGATCTCACCCCGTGGGGTCAAAATGATCACAAGAACGGTGAGCAAAAATCCCAGAACCACACGGGGGGACCTAGTGAATGACCTGCAGAGAGCTGGGACCAAAGTAACAAAGCCTACCATCAGTAACACACTACGCCGCCAGGGACTCAAATCCTGCAGTGTCAGACGTGTCCCCCTGCTTAAGTCAGTACATGTCCAGGCCCATCTGAAGTTTGCTAGAGTGCATTTGGATGATCCAGAAGAGGATTGGGAGAATGTCATATGGTCAGATGAAACCAAAATAGAACTTTTTGGTAAAAACTCAACTCATCGTGTGTGGAGGACAAAGAATGCTGAGTTGCATCCAAAGAACACCATACCTACTGTGAAGCATGGGGGTGGAAACATCATGCTTTGGGGCTGTTTTTCTGCAAAGGGACCAGGACGACTGATCCTTGTAAAGGAAAGAATGAATGGGGCCATGTATCGTGAGATTTTGAGTGAAAACCTCCTTCCATCAGCAAGGGCATTGAAGATTAAACGTGGCTGGGTCTTTCAGCATGACAATGATCCCAAACACACCGCCCGGGCAACGAAGGAGTGGCTTCGTAAGAAGCATTTCAAGGTCCTGGAGTGGCCTAGCCAGTCTCCAGATCTCAACCCCATAGAAAATCTTTGGAGGGAGTTGAAAGTCCGTGTTGCCCAGCGACAGCCCCAAAACATCACTGCTCTAGAGGAGATCTGCATGGAGGAATGGGCCAAAATATCAGCAACAGTGTTTGAAAACCTTGTGAAGACTTACAGAAAACGTTTGACCTGTGTCATTGCCAACAAAGGGTATATAACAAAGTATTGAGAAACTTTTGTTATTGACCAAATACTTATTTTCCACCATAGTTTGCAAATAAATTCATTAAAAATCCTACAATGTGATTTTCTGGAGAAAAAAAATCTCATTTTGTCTGTCATAGTTGACGTGTACCTATGATGAAAATGACAGGCCTCTCTCATCTTTTTAAGTGGGAGAACTTGCACAATTGGTGGCTGACTAAATACTTTTTTTCCCCACTGTATATATGTTGAAGAGGGTGGGGCTTAAGCAGCATCCCTGTCTCACCCCCCGACCCTGTGGAAACAAATGTGCGTGTTTTTTGCCAATTTTAACCGCACACTTGTTGTTTGTGTACATGGATTTTATAATGTCATATGTTTTCCCCCCAACACCACTTTGGCCCTCATGCCAAATTGAGTCAAAAGCTTTTTTGAAATCAACAAACATGAGAAGACTTTGCCTTTGTTTTGTTTTGTTTGTTTGTCAATTAGGGTGTGCAGGGTGAATACGTGGTCTGTCGTACGGTAATTTGGTAAAAAGCCAATTTGACATTTGCTCAGTACATTGTTTTCACTGAGGAAATGTTTGAGTCTGCTGTTAATGATAATGCAGAGGATTTTCCCAAGGTTGCTGTTGATGCATATCCCACGGTAGTTATTGGGGTCAAATTTGTCTCCACTTTTGTGGATTGGGGTGATCTGTCCTTGGTTCCAAATATCGGGGAATATGCCAGAGCTGAGGATGACGTTGAAGAGTTTAAGTATAGCCAATTGGAATTTGTGGTCAGTATATTTTACCATTTCATTGTTAGGCTCAAGAGTTTTCATATACCTCTCACTTCACACTTCCGTGCTAATTGAAGTTGCAGCCAGTTCAGGTCAGTTCTTTCCTGGCAGCTTGGTAGCTTAGTAACCTTATTTATTAAGCTTTATATAACAAAATTACCTAGAGATTATTGTATTTTACTTTTTTGGTTCAGAAGTAGGTTCAGACTGAACATTACTCACTCAGCTTTGTGTTGGATGGTATTTCCAGGTTCCGCTGTGTTTCTTCTGCAGGTTTTGGTTTGTTATAAGTTTTTTTTCTTGATAGTCCTTGGTAGTAATAGTCCATTCAGGTAATTTTGTACAAAATCAAGGTTTTAGGTATGGAAATTTGATTTGGATTGAAGGATTTGATGTTGAGGTTAGTATCCTGTATAAGTCCTTGCGAAAAAATTCAAGTTTATCGTCATTTATCTAACTCTAATTCTATCTTTTTGCAGAAGAACTCTGGAGCCCACGCTACCTCTCTCTCTCTCTCTCTCTCTCTCTCTCTCGCTCTCTCTCTCTCTCTCTCTCTCTCTCTCTAGGCATACAGACTTCCCCCCCCCTATACTAGCAGTTACATAAAAACACATTTGCATTACATCAAGTTATGAAATCCTGGCTCTCACAAACTCTGTTATGGTCAAATTAGTTTCATAATTGTTAACTATTGATATACATTTTTGCATGTTGTTGTTTTTTATGCTTTATTTTTCAATGGGTGAAGAAATACCATGTCTGCACTGTAGTGTAGTCAGGGTTGGGTAGTAACAGGGATTATGTAATCAGATTACAAAAATTAAGTAACTGTAATCAGCCCGTTTGGAGTTATTTAATTATTTAAGAAATTGTAATTGGATTACATACTTAAAAACAGCTTATTACATTTTGAATTACTTAATCTAAAATCAAAATGTGGGCTGCAAGTGTTTGCCTCAAACACACTGAAAGGATTTTGAACATCTTTGAAAGCTATGTTGAGCCACACACCTTGAAAGTCACCTTAAGTGGAAATTGAAGCTTTCCCCTCGGTTCTAATCTATTTGATATCTAAAAAACGGCCAAATTTGCTCTCCTTGGTTGCTTTTAACAGAAAAGTATTTTAATTTAAAAAAGTCAGATCCCACTTTCACTGGGAACTGAAACATCAAAATGACATTTTTGATTAGTCAACACAGCTCTAACTTTTTCACTTCCCAAGCACTTAGATGACCTTTAATCAGATTTATCTTGGATCCATCTCATCTGTTGCATTTCCTTTTTTATTGGCCATAATCTGCTTGGTGGCTGGGTGTATTTTTCAAGTAATTTGCCCAACCCTGAGTGTAGTTCTCTGTAGTGTGGATAGAATATACGTGTTTCAGTATATAAAAACACTTTCCCTTTAGTGTAAACTAACACTGTGATTTGACATTGTCCTCTACAGTGTTTTGTATTGATGTGAGTGTATACTGTATCTCCATTATCAGGTGTTTCCGGGTTGCAAGTACCAATCTATGGCGTCCCTCAGCAGTGATGTGCCCATCCTAGCATGTGGCGGTCTGGCCAAGCGATGGTTGGTCCCTGGCTGGAGGATGGGCTGGATCCTCATCCATGACAAGAATCAAATCTTCGGAAAAGGGGTAAGTCCTTCAGCCTCTCACTAATTGCATATGTAAGGTCCTGTTTATCTATACACAAACAGTACACTACACCAGTGTTCCCTAACTGGCGGCCCAAGGGTGATTTTATTTGGCCCCCAAAGTTTTCTGAGCAAATTCTATTTTTGTATTTTGTATTTTATTCACATTTTAATGTTGGACGTAAAACACTGTAAAAACGCCTGCAAATCAGCTCCAAGTGATTTTAATTTTGGAAATCTGTTCCAAAGTATTCCCACGCATAATAGAGAGATATACACTGAGTATACAAAACATTAAGAACACCTGCTCTTTCCATGACATAGACTGACCAGGTGAATCCAGGTGAAAGTTATGATCCCTTATTGATGTCACTTGTTAAATCCACTTCAATCAGTGTAGATGAAGGGGAGGACACAGGTTAAAGAATGATTTTAAGCCTTTAGACAATTGAGACATGGATTGTGTATTCCGAGGGTGAATGGCTTGACAAAAGATTTAAGTGCATTTGAACGGGGTATGGTAGTAGGTGCCAGGCGCACCGGTTTATGTCAAGAACTGCAACGCTGCTGGGTTTTTCAAGCTCAACAGTTTCCCGTGTGAATCAAGAATGGTCCACCAACCAAAGGACATCCAGCCAACTTGACATACAGTGCTATGAAAAAGTATTTGCCCCCTTTCTAATTTTCTCTACTTTTGCATATTTGTGATACTGAAAGTTATCAGATCTTCAACCAAAACCTAATATTAGATAAAGGGAACATAAGTGAACAAATAACACAACAATTACATATTTATTTCATTTATTTCATAAACAAAGTTATGCAACACCCAATTCCCCTGTGTGAAAAAGTAATTGCCCCCTTAAATTCAATAACTTGTTGTGCCACCTTTAGCTGCAATGACTCCAACCAAATGCTTCCTGTAGTTGTTGATCAGTCTCTCACGTCGTTGTAGAGGAATTTTGGCCCACTCTTCCATGCAGAACTGCTTTAACTCAGTGACGTGTGGGTTTTCAAGCATGAACTGCTCGTTTCAAGTCCTGCCACAACATCTCAATTGGGATTGTCTTGCTGCATGACCCAGCTGCGCTTCAGCTTCAGCTCACAGACGGATGGTCTGACATTCTCCTGTAGAATTCTCTGATACAGAGCAGAATTCATGGTTCCTTCTATTAAGGCAAGTTGTTCCAGGTCCTGAGGCAGCAAAGCATCCCCAAACCATCACACCACCACCACCATGCTTGACCTTTGGTATGATGTTCTTACTGTGGAATGCAGAGTTTGGTTTTCGCCAGGCATTACTGGAACCATGTCGTCCAAAAAGTTATACTTTTGAATCATCTGTCCATAGAACGTTCTTCCAAGAGTCTTGATGGTCATCCAGGTGCTTTTTGGAAAACCTGAGTCAACTTTTTGGACGAGATGGGTCCCATTATGCCTGGCGAAAACCAAACACTGCATTCCACAGTAAGAACATCATACCAAAAGTCAAGCATGGTGGTGGTGGTGTGATGGTTTGGGGATGCTTTGCTGCCTCAGGACCTGGACAACTTGCCTTAATAGAAGGAACCATGAATTCTGCTCTGTATCAGAGAATTCTACAGGAGAATGTCAGACCATCCGTCTGTGAGCTGAAGCCGAAGCGCAGCTGGGTCATACAGCAAGACAATGATCCAAAACACACAATCAAGTCTACATGAAAATTGCTAAAAAGCAACAAATTGGAGGTTTTGGAATGGCCTAGTCAAAGTCCAGACCTAATCCCAATTGAGATGTTGTGGCAGGACTTGAAACGAGCAGTTCATGCTTGAAAACCCACATGTCACTGAGTTAAAGCAGTTCTGCATGGAAGAGTGGGCCAAAATTCCTCCACAGCGACGTGAGAGACTGATCAACAACTACAGGAAGCATTTGGTTGGAATCATTGCAGCTAAAGGTGGCACAACCAGTTATTGAGTGTAAGGGGGCAATTACTTTTTCACACAGGGGAATTGGGTGTTGCATAACTTTGTTTATGAAATAAATATGTAATTGTTGTGTTATTTGTTCACTTATGTTCCCTTTATCTAATATTAGGTTTTGGTTGAAGATCTGATAACATTCAGTATCACAAATATGCAAAAGTAGAGAAAATTAGAAAGGGGGCAAATACTTTTTCATAGCACTGTAACTGTGGGAAGCTTTGGAGTCGACATGGACCAGAATACCTGTGAAATGCTTTTGACACCCTGTAGAGTCCATGAAATTATTGTTTTAGTCAAATATTATATCTGTTTGGGCTTCTTGCGGTCAATTTGCAGTCTACAAATTATTTGGAATTATGTTCCGGCCCCCTGACCATCCACTCGAGAAAAAATCGGCCTGCGTCTGAATCTAGTTGATGATACCTGCACTACACCAATACTCACACAGTAAGATGAATCTGTGCATGTCCTCTGGGGTTTGAATCACTTCTTATTTATCTAATCTGTCTCTCTTCTGCGTTTAGATTCGTCAGGGTTTGGTTAAACTTAGCCAGAGGATTCTGGGTGCCTGCACCATTGTCCAGGGGGCGATAGAGAGCATTCTGAACGACACGCCCCAGGAGTTTTACCACAGAACCATCAGTTTCCTCAAGGCGAGTCCCCCTCCCTTGAACCCTACCCAATTACTTTATATACAGATGATAGTAGTGTAACATATTGACTTATCTGGATATCTGTCTGTCTGACTGTCCTACTGACTTGTCTATTGACTGGTTTCCTGCTTCTTTCTCAGTCAAACTCAGAGATCTGTTTCTCTGAACTGTCCACTGTTCCTGGGCTGACCCCCGTGCTGCCATCAGGTGCCATGTACCTCATGGTGAGTCTCATGTGTCCAGAGCTGTAGGTGTGGAGTCGGTAGGTGGGGAGATAACAGAACAGACCAGGATACTTAGTGCGTGTCTTGGTATTTCTAGGTGGGGATTGAGATGGAACACTTCCCAGAGTTCCAGAATGATGTGCAGTTCACTGAGCGTCTGGTGACTGAGCAGTCCGTATTCTGCCTGCCTGCTACGGTAAAACATCACACACACACATCCATCCATCTATCCATCCATCTAATGGTCTCATCCATCCTTTTTGTCTACCATGGGTGGAGAAATGTCCTTGTTCTGTCTTTTACAACTCTCCTCTCCCTGCAGGCATTTGAGTACCCAAATTACTTCCGGATCGTGGTGACCGTACCAGAGGAGATGATGGTGGAGGCTTGTGCACGGATCCGGGAGTTTTGCCAGTGCCACTACAGACCCTGCAGCCAAGACAGCAACGAGCTGGACCAATGAGAGACAGCCTGAGAAAGGGGGAGACCAGAGAGTATAGACGCAGACATGGACAAACGTGAATGTGAAGAAAAGAGAACGGGAAGAGAGCGAGTGAAAGAAAGAAGAGAAACTAAGGAAGAGGAGTGAGAAGATTATGTTGCACTGCAGGAACAAAGGATTTAGCAATGTAATTGGTGGTCGTCCATCTTTGGTAAATCCAATGTATGAGCAGACCTGATATTTATATTTTGTATGGCTATTTTATGTTAACCTTACTTTGACTAATTATTTGACTTCATGGTTGTACCAATTCTCAAGGCTCCAGTGTTATTTTATATGTTGGGTTGACCAGAACACCATGGGGCTATAGAACCAGGGACCGGGGGTTTACCCCCCTCCTCCCCTTTGTTCAAACCATGATGGGGTTCATGGTTGGGTTGATCCTACCAGGAAAATATATGGAACTCAAGCACCAGCATGGATCAGATTACCTACAGTGCTTTTCATAGTCTGTGTTACATATTCTTTCTAGCATGTGTTAGGATTATGATGACATTCAGTGCAATCTGTTAGATTGCATGCTCAACCAAAACCTTTCCTATCTACTCGTTAATCTATCTTCATGTAATATTGAATGTTTTTGTTTTTACTTTTATGTAAAAAACGTTATTTAAACCAAAGTAAAGCTATGAAATACCTGTTTGTTTGTTGTGACTCATTAGCTCATGGTAATATAAAAACTAAATCAAAGGATTGATCCACTCATGATTGATTATACAGTTTGTTATTGAGGCCTACACCAAATCCAGACATTGGGATTTGACCTGTGTTGACCTGTCCATCAGTAAAGTTATGTAACAGTTTAAGGGTTGAATGGTGTGTCCAATCAGTACAGAATGGGGGTGCGCATGGTTAGGGTTTCGTTCACTGGTCTTTTGTATTTGACACGCCTGCATGTACCCAGTGTTCATGATCAGGTGTAAATCTTCAAAAGACTTCAAGAGAATTAAAACATTAAAACGTGAACACGATATTATGTAACGATTTCAGTCTTGAGCTGTTGTCATTTCATACTTCATGTATAATGTTTTGTAAATGCTTTATGTCCGTTTATTCAGTACACTTATAGATTTTCTGCCAGAAATGTATCTTATACTAAAATGTTATATACCCCCTAGAAACATCTTGAATCACCTTCAGTTTCAAAGCGCTATGAAGGCTCTCTTGGTTTTAAAGAAAACAAACATCCTCACAAATAATAAATATTACATTGGACTACTTCCCCTCTTACTACACGCAGATACATTTGTCAGTTTGACTATCTGTACTGTAGATACACGTCTGGTTCAATGTTATGCTTCTCAAGCTTATTGTAAAAAATGAAAAGTTGGTGTGATGACTAATTAGCATGAAATCATTCATTGCTGATACTATAGCGCAGCCTACTGTTGGATATATGTATTGCAGTCTGGGACCTTCCTGAGCAGATTCAACATGGTCATATTATTTGTCCTACATCCAAGACTTGCATACCTGAATGTATTTGCATTGCATTACCAAACACTTTAAATTGAATCTATACTATTGTACAATATCACAGCTATATCTCACAGTGACCTGCAGCAGGCCTATGTAATCTCACACCTTTCCTACCACATATTGATTGGGCATGAGGACCCTGTAGTCCAGGTCTACAGTATTTCCCCTCTGAAGAAAGTGTCCTTTAGGACATTCTCCTTCATCCCCTGAGTCTTTACAACAGCCCTCATTTACTGAGTGTACACTTCTTACATAGTTAAATGATTAACTAGAAAGATAAGGAGGCAAGAGAAACAAGTCTCTGAGTGACCTGCAGCTGGACTTCCCTGTAGGAGGGATTACAGGACTCTGAGTGACCTGCAGCTGGACTTCCCTGTAGGAGGGATTACAGGACTCTGAGTGACCTGCAGCTGGACTTCCCTGTAGGAGGGATTACAGGACTCTGAGTGACCTGCAGCTGGACTTCCCTGTAGGAGGGATTACAGGACTCTGAGTGACCTGCAGCTGGACTTCCCTGTAGGAGGGATTACAGGACTCTGAGTGACCTGCAGCTGGACTTCCCTGTAGGAAGGATTACAGGACTCTGAGTGACCTGCAGCTGGACTTCCCTGTAGGAGGGATTACAGGACTCTGAGTGACCTGCAGCTGGACTTCCCTGTAGGAGGGATTACAGGACTCTGAGTGACCTGCAGCTGGACTTCCCTGTAGGAGGGATTACAGGACATTTACATTTCAGCAGACACTCTTATCCAGAGCAATTTACAGTAGCAAGTGAGTGCATACATTTTAATACTGGTCCCCCATAGGAATCGAACCCACATCCCTGGTGCTTGCCATGCTCTACCAACTGAGCTACACAGGACTACATACACATAGACACTGGTAGAAATATCCACATGGATGATACAGGGACTAATGGTCTCTACTGATACCGTTCTTGACATTTCAATAACAAATCTCTGTGTGCGTTCACATTTCTTTTAAATTCTTTCTAGAAAGTGTATGATGAGCTCTTCCCTGTGACAGGTGAAGAAATGCTCACCACTGACATTGACTATCTGGACGTGTGGAAGGTTAACTGTGTTTATGCATAGTTGCTACATGTGTAAATGGGTGTGTGTTTACTGTGCTGAAAGAGTGTGTGGGTGGTAATGGGTCAGAGGGGAGGAGACAAGAATGGACAACAACAGCCGAAAGAGCGTTCTGACAGCTCTGTCATCATCTCTCTCTCCTCTCCTGCAGGTGGCGCTGCATCCCTATCTGGTCCAATCTGACCTGGTGGATTTCTGCAAGTCTCGCAACATCACCCTCACTGCCTACAGCCCCTTTGGTTCCCCTAACAGCGTTTCCCAAACTCGTTCCTGGGGACCCCAAGGGGTGCACGTTTTGGTTTTTGCCCTAGCACTACACAGCTGATTCAAATAATTAAAGCTTGATAATGAGTTGATTATTTGAATCAGCTATGTAGTGCTAGGGCAAAAACCAAAACGTGCACCTCTTGGGGTCCCCAGGACCGGGTTTGGGAAACATTGCCCTAGAAGACCCAAAGACCTGTGAGTGCTCCTGACAATAACATGTATAGGGGAGAGTGTGGTAAATTGAGCCATTTTTTACATTCAGCATCACTCCTTCAAGGGAAATATAGTATTCTGTCTAACAAAGATATCTACATATTCTTCAAGATGTTGTTATCCCTGGAAATAATCAGAATTCATGTAAACATTTGTTTTCAAATCAAATCAAATCAAAAAAATTTGGCCACATGCGCCGAATACAACAGGTGTAGACATTACAGTGAAATGCTTACTTACAGCCCTTAACCAACAATGCATTTATTTTTTAATAAAAAAGTAAAATAAAACAACAACAAAAAAGTGTTGAGAAAAAAAGAGCAGAAGTCAAATAAAATAACAGTAGGGAGGCTATATATACAGGGGGGTACCGGTGCAGAGTCAATGTGTGGGGGCACAGCTAGTTGAGGTAGTTGAGGTAATATGTACATGTGGGTAGAGTTAAAGTGACTATGCATAAATAATTAACAGAGTAGCAGCAGCGTAAAAATATGGGGTGGGGGTGGGGGGGGGCAGTGTAAATAGTCCGGGTAGCCATGATTAGCTGTTCAGAAGTCTTATGGCTTAGGGGTAGAAGCTGTTGAGAAGTCTTTTGGACCTAGACTTGGCACTCCGGTACCGCTTGCCGTGCGGTAGCAGAGAGAACAGTCTATGACTAGGGTGGCTGGAGTCTTTGACAATTTTTAGGGCCTTCCTCTGACACCGCCTGGTATAGAGGTCCTGGATGGCAGGAAGCTTGGCCCCAGTGATGTACTGGGCCGTACACACTACCCTCTGTAGTGCCTTGCGGTCAGAGGCCGAGCAATTGCCATACCAGGCGGTGATGCAACCAGTCAGGATGCTCTCGATGGTGCAGCTATAGAGTTTTTTGAGGATCTGAGGACCCATGCCAAATCTTTTCAGTCTCCTGAGGGGGAATAGGCTTTGTCGTGCCCTCTTCACGACTGTCTTGGTGTGTTTGGACCATGATAGTTCGTTCCACTACAGCCCCGTCGATGAGAATGAAAACATAGCTTGTCCAAAAAAAGTGGTCTCTTGGCACAACCTACTCCAGGTATGGAGTAAGTTGAGCCGCGGGACAAGTTAAGACGCCTACAAATTTCTGTACTGAATGAAATATTACCACTTTTTTTTTTTTTTACCATTCTATCTTTATTTCCCAAACACAATTCAACACAATCACAGTCATTTTTTTGTCTTTTAATCATTTTAAGCATATTTTAACACAGGCTTAACACTTACAAACACTTTGTACTTAAAAAAAAAACACTTTTAACATATCCCAGCGATAATGCCTTGCATTACACCTGGGAAGAAATCACTTCAATTGGCTCAACTTACCCCAAGGCAAACATTTTGCATTTTGACTATATTAGCCAACACAGCTACAAGGATGCACTTCCTTGCTAGGTTTAGGACCTTATATTGACGTATAGAACAGTCTTAAAACAATCTACTTTGGTTTAGATACAAGCATCATGAAACCTCTTAACACAATAATTAATTTGACTTGGTGAAAATCTGTTTTTTTGACCTAACTTGCTTACCACTTATTCCATGTGGTTTCTTCATTCAAATGATGACCTCTTCTTAAATATTTGGTCAAATGATACACTTTGTGTATGGTTTTCTAGAAACAAGGGAGGCTCAACTTACCCCACTCTCCCCTACAGTTGCACCTGCACTATATGACTCTGTCCTGCACTTTTGACACTCAGTAAATAACTCTCTCTACGTTACAAAAGTTGAACATGCTAAGAAGCACCGATGGAGCCCTGCTCAGGTTAGAATAGAGAGTTCCGGTAGAAACACACATGTATGTGTCTCAGCTGTGTGTCCATCTCAGATCTGTCTTCAGGGAGTGAGTGTGTGTGAGAGAGTGTGAATGAACATCTGAACTCTGGATCTAAGGACTGTATGTGTGTGTGTTGTTTCAGGTGCTGCTGAGGTATCATGTGCAGCAGGGTATTGCACTGATCCCCAAGAGTGTCAAACCCAACCACATTCTGGAAAACACTAAGGTGAACTTTCTCTAACCCAATATATATTATATTTCCTTATTTGACCTACATATGGTTCTTGCTGAATCATACTATGAGTTCATATCAAGTTCAGTTTGAGCAATATGACTGACTAAATTAGGAATCAGTCTTAGTGCTATAGTTTTATCAATGTCAGGTCAATGTCTTGGTATGCCAATATAGTTATTAACTGAACTTTTACACACATTACTATCTCACTAAAATAAATCTACGGAGATTTATTCATTCTGACAATAACTGAAAAATGGTGCAGTGAGAACTCAAATGGGAAGTGTGTCATCTGCAGATCTTTGACTTCTGAGTGAGGAGGACATGTCAGCACAGAGGACTGGATCGAGGCTGGAAGTCCTGCATCAGACTCGTAAGACAGGGTTCACCCTTCCTTATACAAATACTTAACACTCTTCTATACATCAATAACTCCATGTAGAGAACAACTGCTCCTAACCTGACATAATGCTATGTTTCTGTTCTTCAGATTGAAGTCTCATCCATACTAATGAGTCCCTGAGGATCAGTGAGTTGAGACAGAAATAAGATAACTGCTTCTCAACCTGATGTTAACAAGGACATATTACTATCCACCTCCTCATCAACATCAGCAGCATAAGCCTGCAAATGGTATTTACCTATAAAGTGAAACTATGATAAATGAAAATGTAGCACTGAAGGTAAATAATGGATGTTGTTTTTTTGCTGGCTTGATTTGAATAAATGTGCCAACACTGCCCTTTCTGCCTGATTCTGATGGAACTCAATATTACTTAATTCATAACTCAAACAAAACATTTAGGTTAAAACACATAGATGATGCTTTAATTGTAATACCAAGCACATCAAAGACAAACGTTTTCACAGTCCCCAGGGTTAGGCATGTTGGAAGCCTTCACAAACCAGCTGATACAGAACCAGTCCTATTGTGAGCTTTTGTGCTTTTAGAGATGATATAATACGTAATCCACTGACAGTTCCATTGGTAGTTACACAGCTCTTTTCACCCCCTCCATCCCCTGCAGTCCTCTGTCTCCTCTTTAGTTGGGGTGGGTGGGGTGATGCCTGCATTTTCCCTTGTTTCCTGCCCTCTTCCTGTCTGGACTTCAGGGCTGGGGTCTCACTGAGCACACACAGGCTGAAGCCCCTGCGATGCGTTTGGGCAGGTCTGGGCCCCGCACCCACTGGCCCTTGTCAGGGTCAAACACCTGTGTGGCCTGTGAGAACACCATGCTCTCCCAGCTGTAGCCCCCCAGCACATAGATCTTACCCCCCCAGACCCCACAGCCCGCCTCACTGTTAGGCTGGAGGAGGGAGGCTATACGGGTCCACTGTTCACTTTGGGGGTCAAATGCCTCCACCGCCAGGATGTCAAAGCGATCTATGCTCTCCTCGTGGTCATCACTGCCCCCGATTGCATAGATGAGGTGGTGAAGTGACGTCATGCAGTGCCACCCCCGTGCCGATGACATTGCCTGGCGCTCCACCCAGACGTCTCCTCCTCGGGGGTCGTAGCTCAACACGTCTCGCCGGTAAGGCCCGATCTGGTAGTCATGGCCACCTGAGATGTAGACCACTCCTTTATCAGATGTACCTGCATGGCCATATGTGAACCTGCAGAGACATGGAGAAGAGAGGGACAGGTGAGAGAAAGGGCTTTGATGTGAGCTGTGCCAGTCTGCCGGCTAAGAAGGCATAATAGTTATATTAGGTCTATTGCGAACCGTGACATAACATAGAGCTGTCCCTAGAGGCAGAGTGTTGTTCTCATTACTCTGTTGTCTTGCTGCTTAACAGGTGGAATTAATATCAGAGAGACAGGAGTTCAGGTAACCCTTTGGGAGACCATTATAGAGGAATAGTGTCAGTTCGCACCTGGGCAGTCCTGCGACGTATGTCCAGCAGTCGTTTGTAGGGCTGTACACCTCCACTGACGACAAAGCCCCGTTATCATTACGCCCTCCCACAGCGATCAGACACTCCCCAACGGCTCCCAGGTAGAAATCCACACGGCGCTGGTTCATTGGGGCACTCTAGAGTAAAGATGACACATAATTGGAGACATTTTGAAAATGTTAGGTTGGGTTTCAACAGAACTGGGATTTGAATGGAGATCTCAGAAAGTAACTACTTTTTAAAACCATTTGAATACAGATCTGAGAAAGCAACTACTTTTTAAAAGTATTTGAATACAGATCTCAGGAAGTGACTACTTTTCAGAAACTATTGGATTGGCTGCCTTCAACTAATGGCAGGGTTGTATCTGAAAGCTGTATCTGGAACTGCATGTTGAAGATAAAAATCGAAAGAATAAAACACAAATCTCCTATATTATTCCAATCTACCTGACAGTCATATTTGATCTAAACAAAACATTTCTATCTGAACATTCTGTAAAATGTCCATTCCCCTGAATGGCCATTTTCTCAGATGTACAGTGAGGGAAAAAAGTATTTGATCCCCTGTTGATTTTGTACGTTTGCCCACTGACAAAGACATGATCAGTCTATAATTTTAATGGTAGGTTTATTTCAACAGTGAGAGACAGAATAACAACAAAAAAATCCAGAAAAACGCATGTCAAAAATGTTATAAATTGATTTTCATTTTAATGAGGGAAATAAGTATTTGACCTCTCTGCAAAACATGACTTAGTACTTGGTGGCAAAACACTTGTTGGCAATCACAGAGGTCAGACGTTTCTTGTAGTTGGCCACCAGGTTTGCACACATCTCAGGAGGGATTTTGTCCCACTCCTCTTTGCAGATCTTCTCCAAGTCATTAAGGTTTCGAGGCTGACGTTTGGCAACTCGAACCTTCAGCTCCCTCCACAGATTTTCTATGGGATTAAGGTCTGGAGACTGGCTAGGCCACTCCAGGACCTTAATGTGCTTATTCTTGAGCCACTCCTTTGTTGCCTTGGCCGTGTGTTTTGGATCATTGTCATGCTGGAATACACATCCACAACCCATTTTCAACACCCTGGCTGAGGGAAGGTGGTTCTCACCCAAGATTTGACGGTACATGGCCCCGTCCATCGTCCCTTTGATGCGGTGAAGTTGTCCTGTCCCCTTAGCAGAAAAACACCCCCAAAGCATAATGTTTCCACCTCAAAGTTTGACGGTGGGGATGGTGTTCTTGAGGTCATAGGCAGCATTCCTCCTCCTCCAAACACGGCGAGTTGAGTTGATGGCAAAGAGCTCGATTTTGGTCTCATCTGACCACAACACTTTCACCCAGTTCTCCTCTGAATCATTCAGATGTTCATTGGCAAACTTCAGACGGGCCTGTATATGTGCTTTCTTGAGCAGGGGGACCTTGCGGGCGCTGCAGGATTTCAGTCCTTCACGGCGTAGTGTGTTACCAATTGTTTTCTTGGTGACTATGGTCCCAGATGCCTTGAGATCATTGACAAGATCCTCCCGTGTAGTTCTGGGCTGATTCCTCACCGTTCTCATGATCAATGCAACTCCACGAGGTGAGATCTTGCATGGAGCCCCAGGCCGAGGGAGATTGACAGTGCTTTTGTGTTTCTTCCATTTGCGAATAATCACACCAACTGTTGTCACCTTCTCAACAAGCTGCTTGGCGATGGTCTTGTAGCCCATTCCAGCCTTGTGTAGGTCTACAATCTTGTCCCTGACATCCTTGGAGAGCTCTTTGGTCTTGGCCATGGTGGAGAGTTTGGAATCTGATTGATTGATTGCTTCTGTGGACAGGTGTCTTTTAAACAGGTAACAAACTGAGATTAGGAGCACTCCCTTTAAGAGTGTGCTCCTAATCTCAGCTCGTTACCTGTATAAAAGACACCTGGGAGCCAGAAATCTTTCTGATTGAGAGGGGGTCAAATACTTATTTCCCTCATTAAAATGCAAATTAACTTATAACATTTTTGACATGCGTTTTTCTGGATTTTTTTGTTGTTATTCTGTCTCTCACTGTTCAAATAAACCTACCATTAAAATTATAGACTGATCATGTCTTTGTCAGTGGGCAAACGTACAAAATCAGCAGGGGATCAAATACTTTTTTCCCTCACTGTACATAATCAATCAAACAAAAACCAATTATGTTTTGTACAGATACAAAATAAATATGTTGTGATGCTCAACTACTGTATGAGTCTTTCAACATGCCACTGAAAAGGTGGAAAACTGCAATTCATTATATAATACCGCAGAGAAATTCAAAGCCGTTAGCAAACATTGCAAACAGCAAGTTGGATGCCTAGCAAAAACAACTTCGAAACTCTGTCCATTTGAGGGGAAGTGTTCTTGTTTCAAACACACTACATCTTTAAAAGGGATAGTTTACTCCATATACAAACTAACATGATTTTCCACCTTCTTTGGCTGTAGTTGATTCAAGACGGCAGTTTTTGGATATTTAGTTTCCTTTCGACACACAGCCATATTTTGTTACCGTTAGCATTCTCAGTAACACTTAACATTAAACTGTTCTTGTGCTTGTGTAATAAAACTGTAATTACTTTTGGATAAATGTTATTAGCATGTTGTTACATAATACTTTGGTAATTGCATTTTAATTGCATGGCAATGAGCTGACAGTTTTTGTAACTACTGTACACAAGTGGAATAGTCACTGTTCCTTACTACATATGTAATAACTCCATTATTATGCAATTATAAAGCAATTTACAAAGTCCTATGTAACAATGTTGCTATTGTAATAGTCAAAGTTACTACACATGTATAATAACTTGATGTAAAGTGTTACTGTATTACCTCTTCACTCATAATTAAAATATATTTGTTAGTCATTTTGTAAGCTGCAAAAGTGGTCTACTTTAATGTTGAGGTGATTCCATGTCCCTCAGGTATTTAATTATAGGCTATATTAAGATCCATATTTGAGAGCCCTCCAAACCATGTGCTAATGATAATATATTTAGACTAATTCAACAAACCAACTCGTTTTTTGGTTCTTCATAAAATATTTGGCAGCCATCAAATAAATATATTTTGGGTTTTCGAATAACTTGCATGTATTCAAACACCTTCAAATATTATTATTTGTTTTTCTGAGACCTGTATTTAAATATCAAAGAAAATGGCTGCTTTTTAGTTGAAACTCTATTTTAAAAAAGAGATATATATATATACACGACTACCTTGAGTATTTGAAAAGTTGGTATTTTCAAATAAACTACAAAATACAACTATTTTTTGCCCAGGTCTGGGTTGCACTCTGAAGTTAAGTTGGGTTGCACTGTGAGAGCAGGGCTTTACCACAGATGGAAGAAGGAGACAGATCTCCTCTCACAGGATGTATACATCTGAAGCATCTGTTTAGAACTTCTTCTCACCAGGAAGTCCAGTGGTGAGAAATGGGAGAAGATGGAGCTAGATGCAGCTTGGCCGACATTCTGCTAATGGTCTCATCGATGAAACATTTGATCTCAATAACATTTTCTGTTCCCCAAACTAGAATCTGTTACGAACAGAGCGCACTAAGTTTTGTATACTTGACTCTTTCTAAATGTTTCAAAAAATCGCATTGTTTAGGAGTGCAAGGGCGAATTGAGTTATTGCACACACACAATTCACACAGTAAGCATTCCCCAACAGAAATCAGTCAATTGAAATAAATTAATTAGGCCCTAATCTATGGATTTCACATGACTGGAAATACAGCTATGCATCTGTTGGTCACAGATACCTTTTTTAAAGGTAGGGCGTGTATCAGAAAGTCAGTATCTGGTGTGACCACCATTTGCCTCATGCAGCACGACACATCTCTGTCGCATAGAGTTGATCAGGCTGTTCATTGTGGCCTGTGGAATGTTGTCCAACTCCTCTTCAATGGCTGTCCGAATTTGCTGGATATTGATGGGAACTGGAACACGCTGTCGTACACATCAATCCAGAGCATTCCAAACATGCTCAATGGGTGACATATCTGGTGAGTATACAGGCCATGGAAGAACTGGGGCATTTTCAGCTTCCAGGAATTGTGTACAGATCCTTGCGACATGGGGCCATGTATTATCATGCTGAAACATGAGGTCATGGCAGTGAATGAATGGCACGACAATGGGCCTCAGGATTTTGTCACGGTATCTCTGCTCATTCAAATTGCCATCAATAAAATGCAATTGTGTTTGTTGTCCGTAGCTTATGCCTGCCCATACTAGAACCCCACTGCCACAATGAGGCACTCTGTTCACAACATTGACATCAGCAAACCACTCCCCCACACAACGCCATACACGCTGTCTGCCATCTGCCCGGTACAGTTGAAACCGGGATTCATCTGTGAAGAAGAGCACACTTCTCCAGCGTGCCAGTGGCCATCAAAGGTGAACATTTGCCCACTGAAGTCAGTTATGACGCCAACTGAAGTCAGGCCAAGACCCTGGTGAGGACGATGAGCACGCAGATGAGCTTCCCTGAGACGTTTTCTGACAGTTTTTGCAGAAATTCTTCGGTTGTGCAAACCCACAGTTTCATCAGCTGTCCGGGTGGCTGGTCTCAGACGATCCCGCAGGTGAAGAAGCGGGACATGGAGGTCCTGGGCTGGCGTGGTTACACGTGGTCTGCGGTTGTGAGGCTGGTTGGACGTACTGCTAAATTCTCTAAAACGACGTTGGAGGCGGCTTATGGTAGAGAAATTAACATTCAATTATTTTGCAACAGCTTTGGTGGACATTCCTACAGTCAGCATGCCTATTGCACGCTCCCTCAAAACATGAGACATCTGTGGCATTGTGTTATGCGACAAAACTGCACATTTTAGAGTGGCCTTTTATTGTTCCCAGCACAAGGTGCACAGGTGTAATGATCATGCTGTTTACTCAGCTTCTTGATAAACCACACCTGTCAGGTGGATGGATTATCTTGACAAAGGGGAAATGCTCACTAACAGGGATGTAAACAAATTTGTGCACAAACATTTAGAGAAATAAGCTGTTTGTGCATTTATAACATTTCTGGGATCTTTTATTTCAGCTCATGAACCATGGGACCAACACTTAACATGTTGCATTTATATTTTTGTTCAGTGTACATGCAAGAAGGCGCCAATAGGATCTCGCCAACTCGTGCTTGGCTCTGCCCACCTCCTTCCTTGTTCTGCCCACTATGCTTAATTTGCTCTAATTGGAAATGCAGATGAGATATTTTAGTTAGTTACCAGTATCTTTGGCTTTACCTTGATCCACTGGTTGTCGCGGGGGTTGTAGCGGTACAGCAGGTTGCTGGCAGCATCACCTCCATTATCTCGTGATGAGCTGCCTCCAGCGGTGAAGATGAACCCCCCCAGTACAGCGACACAGTGGTGGCTCCTCTGTGCCGGGATCTGGGTCTCCACCATCCACCCACCAGAGTCTCCATCCAACCAGCGAACATCTGCAGTCAGCTCCTCCCCGCGCTCTGACACCTCCCCACCCACCAGTAGGAGGCGCTCCTCCCCTCCCCGCAGCATGGTGCGGCCTGTCTGCAGCACGGGCTGGGCGCTGGCCCTGGTGTGGTAGTTCAGAGCCTCCTCCACCAGCACCTCACAGCCGGCCTCGGAGGGCAGCAGGGTCTGTACAGCCGGGAGGACGCGCCCCACCAGGTCACTGGCTGGCATTAGGGGGAAGCGTATGTTGGAGAGCAGCTGGTGGGCGTGTGCAGGGCGGTCAGGCATGTGGCTCAGCCACTGGAGAGCAGCCTGGAGCAGAGCCTGCTCATTCTCGTGCTGGACCTGCCCGCTGGCCAGGTATGAGCTGAGCTTGGGCAGCCGGACATCCCTCAGGAAGCCCGGGGTGAAGGACAGGGTTGCGAAGCGTTCCAGGATGAAGTGGTCGATGTAGGCGTCTAGTCTCTCCAGGCTGTAGAGCAGAGCCAGCTCCTGCAGGTAGAGGTAGTTCTCCTCACTCACCTCCTTCTCTAGGTACTGGCAGCAGAAGTCCACTGCCCTCCACACCTGCAGCAGGTGGGCCGTCTCCAGAACATAGTCAATGTTCCCTCCATCCAGCGGCAGCTCCCCACTGTAGAGGAAGTCCACCACAGCCTTAAGGCCGATGTAGGAGGCCCCCACCAGCTCCACCTCTGCCTGACGCTCCTCCCTCATGCCCAGGGTGAACATGGCCTGGAAGTAAGGGCTGGAGACGGCCAGCAGGGCGCGATGGGCTGGGATACGCTGCTCATCAGCCACCAGCACCATGTCACACAGCTGGCCGTGCTGACGCTGCTCATTCAGACCCTGCAGGAGGAAGTCAGCCTGCTCCGCCCAACGATACACCTGAGACACAGAGCAACAGGTAATATTAAACAAAAAGTTATACTTACTTGAAGGAAGTTGGTCAGTTAAGACAAAACTAACACTGTAGCTAGATAGGTCACATGATGCAACTAACCTTGGATGACTCAATTATCTGTTGAGGCCGTGAAACACGGCTTTGTCTTCCATTATCCATTGTGTTCTCTCAATCCAACACTATCTGAAAGACAGTGAAATTTGATGACGAATCGATATAATTCAGAGAAACCACAAGTGGCGTCACATAACTTGGACAACAGACTAACTTTCGGGTTGCTTGTCAAGAAAATTAGACTGACATCATGCCACAAGGTATCACCTCACTTTGGCGTCTCAGGGGAGGACGCTGGGAGATGTTGGCTTCTTGTTACATTGTAGCAGCTTTTCAACAGCAACTTTGAGATCCAACAGTAGGCTATATGTAAGCAAGCAACGATCTACACGAGACGGTCTTATGTTCGACAACAAAATTTACCGAGCGAGAATAAAACAACAGTGTTTAAATATTGCACAGCATCACCCGTTGTTACAGCTTGCTTGAATCAAAAGCTGTTTTAAAATGTATTATTTAGTTGTTTAGTCGCAGCCATGATCTCATCCAGGAAGTAGCCGTAGACTGTCTGTGAATCTAACCAATCACAGGGCGAGTGCATGGGGCCCACTTACCATGCACTGCTGAAAACGTAAAGCTATTGAACGCAGATTTAAAAGGTTAGTTTGCGCATTGCACTGCTAAAAGTGTTTATCCCCGCAGTCAAATCCCTCAGTGTAGAAACGTTTAGTTTAGATGCACCATTTTGATGCCTTTTCCAACTTGTCCTTATGTGACAAGTGATTTTATTCTATATGTTGTGGGCTCATCAATTCATGGAGGGATTTGGTCATGCGGGTCCATTCTGGGGGTCTAGGGTGTAACCCAGGTCCTTGAGAATAGCAGATTTATATGAGACAGCCATTGTAAAATGACTGTCTAACGAGCCTATCACGCGCACACACACACTCACTCTCTCTCTCTCTCTCTCTCCCCCTCTTTGTCCCTCATATAGCT
Organism: Coregonus clupeaformis; assembly: GCF_020615455.1. NCBI lineage: Eukaryota > Metazoa > Chordata > Actinopteri > Salmoniformes > Salmonidae > Coregonus > Coregonus clupeaformis. The sequence goes on along the minus strand of NC_059210.1, from coordinate 24,210,036 downwards.
TGAAAGAAATTACGTCTATCTCTGTGTGTTCTAGGCCTACTATGGTTTATTATTTTATTATATAATTTTATTTAATTACATTTAATTAAATGTATTATCGGAACGTTTAATTTTGGTTATTGATTGTGGCGCTGTTTGCAGCAGGCTATTGTTCTCATGCATCAATCACATTAACAGACCACAAGATGGCAGGATAGCGCAGTAAAACGGCAACAATAGAAAGGGTGGATTTATTTGACTGAATCTCTCAGTTGACCATTGGGAGGAGGTGAATCCTGCGTCTGGGGACTTCGCCGCTCTAGTACGGCAACCTGATTGACAAACATCACCAACGCCCATAAACTGGATATAGGAATGAGTCGAGTCGTGAAAAGAGTCTATTTCTTAGATAATTGAGAAAAGATACACCCTTTTCTGCGCACTCCTCGTGTAATAGCGCTTGTTCGACTGTTCAATAGGGACGAGTGATTTCAGACTATTGAACTCTCGTTCTGCTCCTTTTGGATTTTGGATTGTTCTTTTCGCCGTGTGCTTTCTTTCATCTCTAGGCTACTGTCCATTTGCGTCCATCCAAAATGGCAACAAGAATCGATAAAGAGGCTTGCAGGGAAGCTTATAACCTCGTCAGAGACGATAACACGGAGATAAACTGGTGAGTGTGTTTAAATTAGTTGTGCATAGGCAATTGTGGGCATCTGAGATTTTACACAGCATCCTAAGAATGTAGTTGAGTCTGCATTTATAAAATCCACAGCAATGGGTGGATGATCAGTGTGCACTTATCATTCATTTACCTAGTGTTTCATTTGAATCATTGTTTCTCTCCTCCCTAAAAAATATCTCTCTTAGTCATGCCCCGGTACCCTGAATTATTAGACTAACTTCCTTTGTCTATCCAAGAGGTACAGTGATAGTGACCCGCATTTGACACATCGGTTTTTGAATGAATAGCCTACTTTAGCCTGGTCACTACATTGTAGTCGCATCCGATAGATGTCTGATGATGGACGTGGACACGCATTAGTGGAGTAGAGTGGCATGGAGGATCACTGATCTTTTTGACAGACAGGGCCCAAATATTCAATTTGACATGGCTGTAAGGTCAGTGCATTTTAATTATTTAATGTATTGTGCATTTTATGTTGTTTTAGGGCAGCGTTTAAATATGAGGGCCATATGATTGTGCCGGCGGGCCAGGGGACAGATTATGAAGAATTCAAGAGTCAGTGCACAGGTAAGGCCAGGATTTCATTCATTTTTGTGCCTATGCGGTTATTTCAAATTGACCACAATGTTCCTGCATAATGGCAACAGCGCTGTAATACAGACCACACACAACATTTTAACGACTTTTACGGGCTACACGCTTCAGCACTCGCGGTCCTGTTCTGTGAGCTTGTGTGGCCTACCACTTTGCGGCTGGGCAGTTGTTGCTCCTAGACGTTTCCACTTCACAATAACAGCACTTACAGTTGATTGGGGCAGCTCTAGCAGGGCAGAAATTTGACAAACTGACTTGTTGGAAAGGTGGCATCCTATGACGGTGCCACGTTGAAAGTCACTGAGCTCTTCAGTAAGGCCATTCTACTGCCAATGTTTGTCTATGGAGATTGCATGGCTGTGTGCTCGATTTATACACCTGTCAGCAACGGGTGTGGCTGAAATAGCCAAATCCACTAATTTGAAGGGGTGTCCACATACTTTTATGTGTGTATATATAGTGTACGTTCAGCCTCTTCCGAATTGAAGAAAAATTCGCAGGAGGGTGTTTCCGTTTATTAATTAATTTTTTTTGGGGGGGAAGTCTGGCTTCCCTTGGCACCCATGATTACACGCCACTGCAGTAGGCTAGTAGGCTACTGGGTCGTCACTAGTTAACACATCCACAAAGTCATATTTATGGCTAAACCCAGCCTATTTCTACAATTTCTGTTTTTAAAATCTGATTTTAACCCTAACCACACTGATAACCTTTTGCCTAACCTTAAATTAGGCTATGACCAGAAAGCTAACCTTTGTTTTCATTAATTTTTACAATAGGCCTATAGCCAATTGTGACTTTCTGGCTGTGGTAACTAGTGACAACCGAAGGACTGAGATCCCAAAGACAGTAGGCCTACAGTATGAAGATAGGCAGAAACTGCTTCTCCAATAAAATCCTCGATCACACTTGTAGGCGATGTCATGGCGACGTTGGCTACTAAGCTCATGGGCAGAAACATCATCGGGTCTAACGGTTGTCTCGCACGCACCGAACTGCGCATGCGCTCCTTCGATATAACATTTTTGTTTTACGAAAATGAAAACGTGTCAGTTTGTCACTTTCACGAGGTTGGAGTAATAACATCTTCAACTACTTAAAATATTGGCTCGAATCTAGGTTGTGCCTTTAGATTTCGAGAAAATTAACAATAAGGAAGACTTGTTTTCACTTCTCTCATTGACTTCTCAAACCACAAACCCCAAACCCCGGCCTGGTGTCCTTGGTCTGTTCCCGGAATCTGTCCCGTGACTTCATATGGAGGTAGGCCTTTCTTAGTTCTTAAAAAGTGTGTAGGCCTATAAGTTTATATCAATAATATTGAAGTTGTTCCATCTGTTTCTTCTGCGCAGCGCAGTGTCTTATTCTAGTCAGGACATAGTGCAAAATGTGTCCATTCCCACGGGGGCCAGTATGAAAAAAATAAAAAAAAGTATGTATGCACTCACTAACTGTAAGTCTCTCTGGATAAGAGCGTCTGCTAAATGACTAAAATGTAAAAATGAGCAAATCATGCTGTCAACACCCTCCCCTCACACACTCTCATCCCCCTAATAAGATATGGTCTTTGCTATATGGGATCCTTGGGACGTCCATACCTCATTGAAGTTTAAATGTAAATTGATAAGGGTTAAGGTTTGGGTTATGGTTAAGGTAAGGGTAGGGTAGGGTTTAGGGTATGGATGTCCTAAGGATTCCAGATAGCACTAATCAATAAGATACTGAAGTGTTGGGCGTGGCGTGTAAAAACTCCAGTGCTGTTGCACGCCTGTATTGCCCCAGGCTGTAGTTTTGTTTCAGGGTTTACATTCCAGTGATGAAATACTAATTTATTACAATCTAGGCCTATTACTGATTTTATTATATTATTTAAATAGGACTGATGTATTACTATACTAACTACCCAAATAGTAGGCCTACACCTCGCTGTCCATCCTGGTCTCAGAGCATTTCGTATTATTCTGTATAAGTAAATACGGACACTCCATTTAGTATATGTTACATTTCGTATGGTTTGTATTAATTAGTGGATGTATATTATCCATTTCGTATGATATGTTATGAATTACAGTTTGTATGATACGTTACAAATTTTCTAAATGTACAATATGTTATGAATTTTCAAAAGGTATGATATGTTACTAATTCCAATTAGTTGTGGCTAACATTGGCTGGGTGGCTAACGTTAGGTAGCTGGCTAAAGTTAGCTAGGCTAGGGGTTAGGATTAAGGTTAGGTTAAGGTTAGGGTTAGAGGAAGGGTTAGTTAAAAGGGTTAACATTAGGGGAAGGGTTAGCTAACATGCTAACTAGTTGCAAAGTAGTAAATAGTTGAAAAGTTGCTAAAATTCTAAAGTTGTCCGTGATGAGATTCGAACACGCAACCTTTGGGTTGCCAGACGTTCGCGTTCCACCCACCCTCCTTTTGTGGTTGCCTTAAAGATGCACTATGCAGAAATCTCTCCGCCATTTCCTGGTTACTAAAATTCTGATAGTTCGCCCAATTTTAGTTTATGTGACAAAACCGCAACTATAGTGTAGAGAATCTATAGTGTTTACTATCTAAACCGCTCTGAAATATATTTGCCATTTGAAGCTGTAAAAGCCGCAAAAACGAAACTTAAGAACGGGAAGCATAGAAATAATGCACATAGAAGAGATCTACCGCTTCTTAGACTTGCTTTCAATGAGAATGAAAGATTTATAATATCTCACATTTCTATGTGAATTTGGTTGGGTCGCCCAAAAAGTAAGTAACCTTCTGTTTTATGTAACCATACCAAACGTAATTTATCATAATAATTTGAGTGTCCCTGATTTACATTTACCATGTTACCTCTAGTGTAGGAGACCAGGCTTGGTTGTCCCATACTACCATAGTCTCTCATCACTCTGAACCTTGTCTTTGCCCAATGGATATTGTTGCTCTAATCTAACTGTATAAAACGTGTCATACATTCTGATGAATCTGCTTTAACAGAAACTGTGAAAGTCTCATCCTGTCTTTGAGGGCTTGACCACAGACTGTTGCACTAAGAAGGTGAACATTGCATCATGTTGTTTAGATAGACTGAGTGTTCTAAAGGAATCACCTGTCTTATCAACTAAAGGTCTAAACTCAAGCATTCTATTTGTCTTTTTGCTGCATCATCATAGTCTCAGTAGTGCAGCTGTTTTCTGGACCCTTGTCATGACAGCTTTGTCAGCACAACTAAAAGGGAAGGCTTTAGAGGGAAGAGATTTTGAGCTTAGTCTGATACACCAGGAAGTTTACGACAGGGGAAGTCAGGCTTGGTACTCAACACTTTTATATGCTTATTCATTACTTGTCCGCCTTACGCGCTTCCACAATGTGACAAATATAGAAACAAGCACAAAAAAAGTTTATTTTTATTTAAGTGCTAGAAACATTGGTCATTATACAGAGAAACAGTATAGGCCTTTGTGTGGTCTGGTGGATATCACAGTTCATTCAGGTGACATGTAGGGGACTCCTGTATGGGGAGGTGTTGAAACTAGCGATGGCCTTTGACACCATGCTGATAAGTTTTAACACTGATTCTTGTTAATGCACAATAGAGCTTTTAGTCTGATAGACGTGTGCTGCTTCTGAAGCTTTGCCAGGAAAGTCTCTATCAGTAAGGCACAGATAAACACAGATATCATGCCTAGATTGTGCCAATCAGTGCATTATTAAGGGTAATGAAGGGACAGGGCCTGGTCCAGAGCAGACTCAACCCAGAATCACTGCCTCCCCAGTCCCCTCGGTATTGCTCACAACTCCAGCCTCTTTGATTGAACCTGTTGACCTGAATACCTTCCCCTTTTTCTCGTACTTACAGATTTACCCCACTTTTGGTATTTGGCAGTGTCGCCATAATAAGCCAATATTCCCTGCCTGTGTTCATACTTCTTACAGCAGCATAGAAACACTCTCACAAAGCTCAATCAACTCGCAGTACACAGGAATCAGGCCTTGCCAATTGCTGGCTCAAACATGGTGACAAATCCATTTATTTAACAACTATACCATAATTACCTGTCATGTGACAGCTGGGAATGGAAATGGTCTGCGGTGTCATCAGCCTCTGCAGGTTTCTGCCTGTCTGATGGTCAGTCTCATCTCTGACTGACTGCTGCTGTCTCATCTCTCTCCCTCTCTCTCTCTCTCTCTCTCTCTCTCTCTCTCTCGCTCGCTCTCTCTGTGTGCCTCTCTCTCTCTACTCTCTGTGCCTCTCTCTCTCTCTCTCTCTCTCTCTCTCTCATCTCTCTCCCTCTCTCTCTCTCTCTCTCTCTCTCCCTCTCTCTCTCTCTCTCTCTCTCTCTCTCTCTCTCTCTCTCTCTCTCTCTCTCTCTCTCTCTCTCTCTCTCGCTCGCTCTCTCTGTGTGCCTCTCTCTCTCACTCTCTGTGCCTCTCTCTCTCTCTCTCTCTCTCTCTCTCTCTCTCTCTCTCTCTCTCTCTCTCTCTCTCTCTCTCTCTCTGTGTGCCTCTCTCTCTCTAACTCTCTCTCAGATGATGTGCGTCTCTTTGGCTTTGTGCGGATCACAACGGGTGATGCCATGAGCAAGCGGGCCAAGTTCACCCTCATCACCTGGATAGGGGAAAATGTGAGCGGCCTGCAGCGTGCCAAGATCAGCACTGACAAGACACTGGTGAAAGATATTGTCCAGGTTAGTGACTCTCTGTTCTCACCCATACTCACATGCTTTTTTAAAACAAATACTACAGACAAACAAATGTTTTCATAAATGTGCTGTTAAAATACAATACAGTAAATTGAATGGCAAATAAAGTACAACACAATTTGGCTGTGCCATCTCTCTAGCTTCTTTTGTCTTCCTTGTCCAACACTCTCTCACACATTCCTTTTTCTGTCACCTTCTCCCCCTCTCCTCTCCTCTGTTTGTCTCCTGCAGAACTTTGCCAAGGAGTTCATGATCAGTGATGCTCGTGAGCTAGAGGAGGACTACATTCGCACTGAGCTGAAGAAGGCAGGCGGGGCGAACTATGACGCCCAGGGAGAGTAAAGCAAAGTCCACCAGGGCGGGGCAGGGGAGGGGCTGCTACCTTTTGGGGGAGGGAGGGGTCTTCATGCCTGGATGAGAGAGAGAGGGGGGATATACACACATGCACAAACATGCACACACAGATAAACACATCAACACAACAGCAACACAAAAACTCTCACAAAAAAGCACATTGAGACACACTCAGACATATGCCTACAGTCCTATCCTCAGCCCTCTTACCAGTCAGGTCATGGTTGATTATCTACTGTACTGTGCATCATCTCACTCTCATCTCAGCTAAGGCGCAACATTTAGAACTATCTCAATCTGGGGTGCTGTGTTTGTGTTACAACTGGAAAAGACACGTTACTGTACTGTATGGCAGAATGGCAGAAGGATTCTCTTTGTCTCTATATGATTGGACTTATCATCATTGTGCTTTTACTGTATCTTCCTCTGTGGTTGTAGTCCAAACATGCATCATTGGTCAATAATGTGGTCCTCTGTAGCTCAATTGGTAGAGCATGGCGCTTGTAACGCCAGGGTAGTGGGTTCGATCCCCGGGACCACCCATACGTAAAAATGTATGCACACATGACTGTAAGTCGCTTTGGATAAAAGCGTCTGCTAAATGGCATATTATTATTATTATTATTATAGAGGTCTTTCCTGCCCAACGGTCTCGTCTCCCAATCCACCCCCAAGTTATACACCACTGTGTTTACTGCCTTAATCTCACATGGAGAGAGGGGCATAATGGTAGTTGTGTGTGTTTGTGGACACTACACTGTTATTGGCTATCCTCCACTCATGGGGGTGGGACTAAGATTTGCCTATGGAACACAAACCAATAGGGCAGGGCTGTAGCACTGTCAGTCGGCCCAACCCAGGAGCAGCCATTTCTCTGGTGTAGCCTCTTTTTATTTGGATTAAACCCCCAAAATTAATGTTTTTATTTTATTTTGTTTAAGAGTTTAACCTTTGATTTATTCTTGAGAGCAATGTTATGTAGGAGATTCGAGGAGACAGTTAAAAACTGAACTGGGCACACGATCAATCATTTCAGAATAAAACAGTTGTTTTTTTCAAGCTTGTTGGTCTCTTTGTTTGTATCTAAAGCGCTCATTGACATGGAAAGGAGGGCTGGTTGATGTGAGAATAAGGTAAATTAGTTTTGTGGTGGTGAGGTAATGGGAGCCCTTCGCATCGTGCCACCCTAGTCTAGAGTACACATAGTAACTGTCTCTGGGGGGCTTATGGGAGTAGCATGTGTTGTCATGGTCACTACTGTCAGGCTCAGCCAATCACATTCTCAGGGGGAGCTTTTCTGTTCTAAAGCTTGTCAATAAGAACCCCTCCCTGCTCAATCCCTCTGTTGGCTAACCCCTCTTCTCTCCTCTCTCCAACCATTTTCTATTTGCCCCTATTCTCCCTCACCTCCCCCATCTCATACCCCCTTTTCCCCTCCGCCGGTAGTTTTGTTCAACAGATGTGAACTCGACTGCCTAATTACTTAATCTAGTAATCTATAAGCCTCTAGCAGTCTGCTTTTATGACTCATAGTTTAGTTCAGTTTGTAGTGGGTAAGAGAATGATAAAACAGATTTCTTAATCCTATGTGTAATTTGAATGCTAATGTTTGTTTGTGTAGTTTGAATATGAACGAGTGTTGAATGTTGTTTATATTAGGTCAATCAATAGCCTCCAGCAGTGCTGGTTCAGGTCCAGACATGGGGGCTGAGTGGTGAAGGGAGAGGGAGAGCAGAGGACTGAGAGACTGGTTACAGTGTTCTGGATGAGGCTGTACTAGTCAGGTGAAGATTCATGGCTCAGTATTAAGTCACAGTAAGGACTACAGCCTCCAGTAATTGAGGATGCAGGGTGAGATCAAATCTTTAAGCTTATTGTGATGTTTGTATGTGTGTGTGTGTGTGCTCTGTGTGGGTAATCTGGTGTGGGATGTACTGTGTGAGTATGTGACTTAGCCCAGTTGGAGCTGAGTGGAGGATGGGTGAGACAGGTGTTGTGTGGTGTCTTAGGGGACCATATTAATTAGATTAAAGACTTTAGGGGGTTAATTTGCATCCTTGTCACACCGGTGGACAGACTGCTTTCTGACTTTTTACCCTGAGACGATCATACTCACAGGCAAATAGGCACTCACAGACTTATCTGCTAGCCCGTTTACAGTATCATTAAGGTGTGCACGTTCTGACAGCTCCACAGCAAGGCCAAAGGTAAAGCCAGCTTTTCTCCCTTGTGCTGTGGGAGTGTGTAACTATACAGCACTTGAGTGTAAGCTTGAGGGAGAAAGAGAGGGAGGGTGTAAGTACAGTGGGGGAAAAAAGTATTTAGTCAGCCACCAATTGTGCAAGTTCTCCCACTTAAAAAGATGAGAGAGGCCTGTAATTTTCATCATAGGTACACGTCAACTATGACAGTCAAATTGAGAGAAAAAAAATTCAGAAAATCACATTGTAGGATTTTTAATGAATTTATTTGCAAATTATGGTGGAAAATAAGTATTTGGTCACCTACAAACAATCAATATTTCTGGCTCTCACAGACCTGTAACTTCTTCTTTAAGAGGCTCCTCTGTCCTCCACTCGTTACCTGTATTAATGGCACCTGTTTGAACTTGTTATCAGTATAAAAGACACCTGTCCACAACCTCAAACAGTCACACTTCAAACTCCACTATGGCCAAGACCAAAGAGCTGTCAAAGGACACCAGAAACAAAATTGTAGACCTGCACCAGGCTGGGAAGACTGAATCTGCAATAGGTAAGCAGCTTGGTTTGAAGAAATCAACTGTGGGAGCAATTATTAGGAAATGGAAGACATACAAGACCACTGATAATCTCCCTCGATCTGGGGCTCCACGCAAGATCTCACCCTGTGGGGTCAAAATGATCACAAGAACGGTGAGCAAAAATCCCAGAACCACACGGGGGGACCTAGTGAATGACCTGCAGAGAGCTGGGACCAAAGTAACAAAGCCTACCATCAGTAACACACTACGCCGCCAGGGACTCAAATCCTGCAGTGCAAGACATGTCCCCCTGCTTAAGCCAGTACATGTCCAGGCCTGTCTGAAGTTTGCTAGTGTGCATTTGGATTATCCAGAAGAGGATTGGGAGAATGTCATATGGTCAGATGAAACCAAAATAGAACTTTTTGGTAGAAACTCAACTCGTCGTGTTTGGAGGACAAAGAATGCTGAGTTGCATCCAAAGAACACCATACCTACTGTGAAGCATGGGGGTGGAAACATCATGCTTTGGGGCTGTTTTTCTGCAAAGGGACCAGGACGACTGATCCGTGTAAAGGAAAGAATGAATGGGGCCATGTATCGTGAGATTTTGAGTGAAAACCTCCTTCCATCAGCAAGGGCATTGAAGATGAAACGTGGCTGGGTCTTTCAGCATGACAATGATCCCAAACACACCGCCCGGGCAACGAAGGAGTGGCTTCGTAAGAAGCATTTCAAGGTCCTGGAGTGGCCTAGCCAGTCTCCAGATCTCAACCCCATAGAACATCTTTGGAGGGAGTTGAAAGTCCATGTTGCCCAGCGACAGCCCCAAAACATCACTGCTCTAGAGGAGATCTGCATGGAGGAATGGGCCAAAATACCAGCAACAGTGTGTGAAAACCTTGTGAAGACTTACAGAAAACGTTTGACCTGTGTCATTGCCAACAAAGGGTATATAACAAAGTATTGAGAAACTTTTGTTATTGACCAAATACTTATTTTCCACCATAATTTGCAAATAAATTCATAAAAAATCCTACAATGTGATTTTCTGGATTTTATTTTCTCATTTTGTCTGTCATAGTTGACGTGTACCTATGATGAAAATTACAGGCCTCTCTCATCTTTTTAAGTGGGAGAACTTGCACAATTGGTGGCTGACTAAATACTTTTTTCCCCCACTGTACATGTGTATTACAGTGAGGGAGAGTTGCTTAAGAAGTGAGTATGTGAGTTCTAGGAGTGTTGTTCTCTCTGGGATTCACAAGGGAGTTCCTGCAAGTAAGACTCAGCTCCTTCCTGGATTCCAGAGGCCTCCCATATCCAGCATATTTCATATCCCACAGATCACTGCAGAGTCATGTGTGTGTCTACGTCAGTGAGTGTTTGAATGCCTGTGCGATCCATCTTATCCCAGCAATGTTCTTCCACTTTGACAGGGAGGCTTTTTCTGTTGTTCTTTTGTTTGGCAAAATGTATAATTCAAACCAGATATCACATTTGACAGAAAGACCAAGAGATATAAAGAGTATGGAGTCTGTTGGAACATCTTGCCAATATCACTGAAATGTCATTGAACTGTATTATTCACCGCAGCAGTTGACATTATCAGTGTCCCTCCCTGGATTCAAAGAAAAATGACAGCCCCCAGTCACTTTCCCAAATATCACAACATGGGCTAACAAAGTGACTAGCATGGCTGGATTGTGTACTTAAGGGATATTTAACCAACCCCTCGCTGTGCAGATGAGCTCATCACTTTCTTCTATCATGTCCCCTGAGGTGCGAGAGGGGGAAGGGGAGTGAGCGGGAGTGGTGGGCTCAGAATAGGGAATAGGGTTCATTGGGACTGATGGGGTTATTTTGGTTGGGGAGGGGAAAGAGTTTAGGGAGGGGAGATATTGGGGCGAGCAAGGGGGGCCCTTTCTGCCAGTGTGAATGGGAGAGGGAATGTGAGTGTGAATGGGTCACATCTCAATGCTCTTGTGTGCCACTCCAGCATTGGCACAGAGCAGCCATTGTCAGGGCCTAACGAGCTGAGCTGCACTCCATCCACTCCATCCAAATTGATGCATCTATCTGTCTCCTCAGTGCAGTGACTGCACTGGCTGTCGGTCCACTCAGGTTACTGTCCACCAGATCAAATCCTCCCCTATCTCTGTCATCCCTGTCATATGAACACTCAAATGACTCAATTTGGGAAATGATGAAAGCAGTTATTTTCCACAATAAAAAATATTATAGTCAATCAGATGATCTGTCATCATGGCCAATGAAATGAGGAATATGATCGAGTAGTTTAATTTTCTTAGAAAAATGTGGGACAGTTTCTCAACTGTTGCCTGGTTACATAATTGTATGTCCTGAGGGGATGTGATCAAATGGTGGTTGTATTTAGATTTACACTGACCTAACATACTAACTAACAACACCCAATGGGTGAGTGTAAGATGCTTTTCATTGGTGTACAGTGTATTTTGGGTTAAGGAAAGGCCCTAATCTGCCTATGTGCTTCAGAAAGAAGAAAATTATTGGATCCTGTTTCAAAGGTCATCACAAGGAGCTTACATGAAGACAGAAACAGAAGAGGAAGTGATGAAGATGGAGTAGAGTTTGACAATCTGATTCAGAACGGACTCTTCTTCATAGAAACCCCTCAGAATGTCACGTTGTCTTCTAGATAAAGATGATACACCTGAGGCAATACATGTGCTCTCTTTTTTTCTTTTTTTCTCCCTCTCATACTCACTTGCCAATATGTCCAGCTTCTCTTTCTTGCTGGATTCACTATTTAATTAAACTAATATTCAACTCCTCTGCATGGATCAATGACCCCAGTAAAATAGTTATTAATTTATTGATCCTGTTCAAGTTGCACAGAGACTAATAAAATATGAAACACGGTCGGTAGACAGAGGTTATAAAGAAAGGTCATCTCCCTCTAAGTGGCTATAGCATGACTCTATAGTACTAGCCTATGTAATAGCACTGTAAATCACCAATGGGTCAACATGGTAACTATTTAGAACAGACATCTATGTATCTTCTGGCTTTTTCAGAGGCAACACTTCAATATTATTGACCATTGGAAAAATACCATTATACCTGTCTATAGCTAGATATACAGCTAATTGCACAGACTGACGTTGCATTAGATATAACATTTAAAACGTTCTGCATTAGGGAGTGTGGCATTTACAAGTCTGATGAATTTGTCAGTAACATTCAAGGTCAACCCAGGACATTGTAAAAAACAGAAGAGCCAAATGAACTTCACAAACACAAATGAGAATGAGGAAGTGGTCTGTGCCAGCACAGCAGCTTAAAGGGATACTTCGGGATTTTGGCAATTAATCCCTTTATCTACTAGAGTCAGATTAATTCATGGTTACCGTTTATATGTCTCTGCATCCAGTATGAAGGAAGTTAGAGGTAGTTTCGCGAGCCAATGTTAACTAGCGTTAGCGCAATGACTGGAAGTCTATGGTATCTACTAGCGTGCTAGCAGTTACCATAGACTTCCAGTCATTGCACTAACGTTAGTTAGCAATTGCGCTAACGCTAGTTACCAACTTCGTTTTTTTCAGCAATAGAGTGCCAAACTGTGCACATTAGCCTACAGATGACTTGTGTGTATTGCAAAGGTATACTAACCAAAATAATTGCTGCTTTGGGTCAGTACTGACAATAAACTGAAGAACAATCTGAGTGTCTAAGCAGGTCATACACTTAATTTATCCTATGATACAATAAATATCCAATGCTTTAAAATAAGTTACCTGTGATTCAAAGCCTTATGAATTGCATATGTACACCAATGTCCCCAGGCTTTGGCGATTCAAGGTGGTTGTGTGCACTTATGTTCTTCAACTTGATTGTGTGTTTGATAGTGATGTTATACAGTATGTTCAATAATTAACAGTGCCCTAGGGCGATTAGTCTGTACCCCATGCTATGAACTCCAAACAAGAGCACAGAGTTTTCAGATTTTTTTTACCCCAACAAAAATAGTGAGCGATACTATTATTATAATGTACAGGTAACTGCCAAAATAAAGGAAACACCAACATAAAGTGTCTTAATAGGGAATTGGGCTACCACGAGTCAGAACAGCTTCAATGCAACTTGGCATAGATTATACAAGTGTCTGGAACTCTATTGGAGGGATGCAACACAATTCTTCTACGAGAAATTCCATCATCATTTTGTTAATCGTTGTTGAAAACGCTGCCTCAGGTGCCGCTCCAGAATCTCTCATAAGTGTTCAATTGGGTTGAGATCTGGTGACTTAATGGCCTTGGCATATGGTTTACATCATTTCCATGCTCATCAAATCATTCAGTGACCACTCATGCTCTGTAGATGGGGGCATAGCCATGGTAGACAAAATAATGGCCAAAATAATGGCCTGCCCAGTATACATGACCCTAAGCATGATAGGATGTTAATTGCTTAATTAACTCAGGAACCACACCCGTGTGGAATCACCTGCTATACTTTGTATCCCTCATTTATTCAAGTGTTTCCATTACTTTGGCAGTAACCTGTATGTTCTTGTGTTTGCAGATGTTCAAGTGATACATTTCCTGTGCAGTCAGTCAACAGTAAGTATTTTACCATATAGGGCTGTGAGTAGAAGGGGGCAGGCAGGGGAAGAGGAAAGAAGAACTGTCAAGAGGGGAGAGAAAAACCTCAAGTCTCAACTTGCAGATAGATGAAGCAGCAGAGAGGAACAAAGTAGTGACTGCCAGAGATACCTATCATGTCAAGAAACTTTACTGGAACATCTACATGTGCACTCTGAGTTTCAGAGAAAACTTGTTTTTCATTCTGGCTTTGTCTCTACCTGCATTACTTTTCCAGGAGCCAGATGGAGAGAGAGGATGATGATTGTGAAACTTTGGCCTTGTTTATCATGAGAACCTGAATTTAATGGCATCCAAGCACATCAAGAGCTTGCTCTAACATGGATAGCGTGACACATTCACTGCCTAATCATGCCCTTGGTATGACCTACACTGCACAACTGAAAGATAATCATAAATCTAGAGTAATGCTCGGTTTCAGATGCTCCAAAAGAGACCCAGTGTTTAAAAATAAAATATTGATGTCAGAGAACAAGTTCCCTTCAGACTTACAGTATTTGGTGATGACTGAACTTTAACTTGACTTTCACTTTCATGGTCATCTTAGCTTACTTCTTCACATGCTTCTGTGCACTTTCAATTTCAATGGGCATGGCACATCTGTCATACTGTATGTCAGTTGCTGTTTCCATTATATTCCTATACAGTAGCAATAGTCAGACTTGCTGCAATAACACAGAATGTCTAGGAGTAGGAGAACAGCCAGCCTTCTCTCTTGAACACTACACACACACTACTACTTCTATGTCCTTTAGTGTCTCAGTTCTACTGTATGTGATGGCTCACCAAAACGGAAGCTCTTTGTGTGTTTCTCATTCTATAATAATAGTGCAAGGTTATGAGGCCTTTGTGAGATATAATTTTTCCTCCTCCATTGTAGGCCTACAGCTTAGATACCAATCATGACCTTTTCAACACACCCATCAAATGTACACACATTAACATGAGCAGAATAAACACAGAGAGCATTTATATACAGGTAATTGAGAAATCAAGTTATATCATCATCTTTAACATACAGATATAAATGGTCTAAAATGTAAAATGTCAAAATGTAAATGTCCCTGAACCTGATATAACTTGTCCCTGATATAGCTGAATATAAAATACAATCCTATAATGTTCTTGCTTTTTATCTGGGGAATACGCTTTAGTCTACAGATAGGTGCAAGAGACACCTGGCGACGTAACCTATACAAATGGAGCGAGACCGGAGCAGTCGTCTGCTGCATACGTTTAACACACCCAACTCACTCGCACAGTAAATATTATGCCCTTAAAAGGCGTTTTTCATCGCCTACTGTTTCAATATGAGCTGCTGCTAGGCACAGTGATTCGGTTTTTATTAGCTCCTTTGCGCACTCTTCTGGCGAACAAGGGATAGTAGTGGCCGTTCAATGGAAATAAATCTGCTCTTCAGAGAATGTTCTGTTAGTTTGACAGGTTTATGTCCAATTATATAGAATACATTTATTTAAAATGTTTGTTGATGAATGAATAGTGATACATGTTGATAGTAAATGAACGTATCTGAACTGTGTAATTACTATAATTAAACAAAATGCAAATATATTCCCCACTTCGATCATGCATCATAGACTATAATAATATTTTGCAAACATCCCACTGGGCACAGACGTCAATTCAACGTCTATCCCGCGTTGTTTCAACGTATTTTAATTGAAACGAAGTGGAAACAACGTTAATTCAACCAGGTTGTGCCCAGTGGGATATTTGACAAATAAATAGTACTATATGTGTTTATGAAATACAGATATTATTTGGTACCTGCCCTAGGCCTATCTCAAGGATGGGATTTTCAAAACAAATGTCTAAGTTTCCTATTCAAAGCCTGGAAAGTTACAGCCAGATGATCTTGTGGGGCAGTTTAGACTACAATAAAGCTGCTTAATTTCTCAGAACCCCCTTGTACAGTAATGACCATACACCTTGCAATTTATTACACCACAAGACAATAGCCAATGATAAACATAATCTAATTCTAAACATTATTTAAGCATTGTATATGATCAGTTTCACTAATAATTATTCCGTGCCTAGCAGATACACCATACATTTAACTTATTAGAATTTTACCAAATTGTGCAAACAGTTCTTGAATGTATTAGTTTTCGAGATGATTGGTCCCTGGCGAGGGAGGAGCTGGTTTTTACATATTATTGTGAATATTTATTTATTCTGAACACATTTACGTTTGTTGGCAATGTCAATTCTTGCAATTTCCTTCCCCTAAATACTTTTATGTTCGCTAGCTGGACAGGCGAACGCAAACCAATCAAAACTCGTGTACTATCTAGTTTCCAGGTACCATCTCTGCCAATCACGTTCTCCATATCTAAGGTACCAAACACAGCTGGCGACAGCTCGAGAGAGATCTCCGTCTGACAAACTGCTATGGGTAATGTGTTTTTTATATTTGTAATCTATTTAGTTAAAGAAACATGACACCATCAATGCAAGCTGTAAAATAACTCCCAACTTTACTTAGAATGTAGCAACCATAGCAATGTAGCTAGCTAGCTACAACAAGTAGACCTGTTTCTAGCTAGCAGGAGCAGATAGCTTTATCATCATGTCATTCCGGGACAGGGAGCTTTAGGAATCATTATTCCAAGTAATAATTTAAGACTACAAAAATCTATAGGACAAGTATTGTAAAGCAAATACTGTAATCAAGGCAGGACTCACTAATTTCATTCATATACTGACAAATAAGAAATGCCACATTATCCCTGTCAATAGTTGGAGTTAACTACAGATTGAAGGCTACACCAGATGTAATATAACCAAAGATTGTTGGTATCCATTACTGGACGCCGCCATAGATTGTTCAACTAACCTGGTGTTGGCGATACTGTTTTTGATCTCGGTTCTGGAAAACAGTTATATTATACACTGAGTGTACAAAACACTAGGAACACCTGCACTTTCCATGACAGACTGATAAGGTGAAAGCTATGATCCCTTATTAAATCCACTTCAATCAGTGTAGATGAAGGGGAGGAGACAGGATAAAGAAGGATGTTTAAGCCATGAGACAACTGAGACATGGATTGGGTATGTGTGCCATTCAGAGGGTGAATGGGCAAGACAAAATAAGTGCCTTTGAACAGGTACGGCAGTAGGTGCCAGGCGCACTGGTTTGTGTGTCACGAACTGCAACGCTGCTGGGTTTTTCACACTCAACAGTTTCCTGTGTGTATCAAGAATGGTCCACCACCCAAAGGACATCCAGCCAACTTGACACAACTGTGGGAAGCATTGGAGTCAACATGGGCCAGCATCCCTGTGGAAAGCTTTCGACACCTTGTAGAGTCCATGACCACCTGACAAATTGAGGCTGTTCTGAGGGAAAAAGGGGGTGCAACTCAATATTAGGAAGGTGTTCTTAATGTTTTGTACACTCAGCGTACACGTCCGTGTCCAGTTGCAGGTGGTTCTACAAACACCAAAGAGAACATAGATAGTAGATCCATGTTTTGTATCGACTGAAATATGCCTCTTGCATGTGTGTAGATCTTTGTTTTAGTAGAACCGTGTGAACGCGCTGTCATCTACTTTTACACGTGGCCACGGCTGCATCACATAGAAACGACTAGTTCCAGCAAAGATGCTGGGAAATTCTAGATGTGCGGCAGTTAAAATGGCGAGGAACCTCCTTGTGCGGTACAAAAGGATTTACTATCTTTATGAGTTGTATCTGTTAGCAGAACTACCTGCAACTGGAAACAGACATTTATAAGATAACTGTTTTCCAGAATTGAGAACAAAGAGAGTATTGCCAATACCAGGTTAGTTGAAGAAAGTATGGCTGCGTTTTGGTATAGGCAAACCTGTAACATCCAGTAATGGATATCAAAAGTATTTGGTTATATCACATTATCTGGTGTACAATCTGTAGCTAAGTTGGAGTAGGATGCAGAGCACCCTGCCTCTATCCTTCTTGTAGCCTAGTTGTTCATTTCTAGCTTATAAACTACAATCCTTTGCTGTGATGATTTCTTTGATTCATTCTTCTCACTTTTGTCTCCCATGATCTATTCAGCTTTCCTCTCCTGTGTCCTGCTCCCAGAGATCAACCACGTGCTATTAACCAAGCATGGGCTCAGCTGATTCACTCACCTGTGAGGAGAACCATCCTACTGCTGTTTTAACTAGCCCTGCCGTCACTATTAGACATTGAGACCACATATGCATTTGCCTGTTGTCTTTTCTTTGTGGGGTTTGTCTTACACAGCCTACAGTCTAGTGCATTTTTGAGTTGAAGATCACCAACTACAGATACACATGCTTGTTAGAGCATCTTGAAGACTAAATTCAATATAAAATCAGTTTGATAAGGTGACTAACAGATTATGTTTTACTATTGTAACATGCAGTGATGAGAATTCTATTTCCCAGTCAGGAGCCCAGGCTTTTGCTGTAGATGGTAGAGTTCTCGTCTCTGGACCACAAGCTTTAGATTGTATTCCGCTAAGGCACTTCTCTCTCTACATCGGTTGGCTACATTGGTGACCAGGGTGGGATCCTTTCGATACATCTATGGGGCCTGAGCACATGAATGCTCCTAGAGAGAGGGGGGAATACTGAAGCATGCGTTGATGACAGTTCTACTGTCTCCATTAGAGGCTAAGGCTTTTGGCATAGATGGTAAAGCTCTCGTTTCTGGACTGCAACGTTGTAAGATTGTGCCCCCCCCCACCGGCACTATATTTAGATACTTCAAATACTGCCTGAGTCACCATTGCTATTTGTCTCCGTACACAATAAATGGTGAAACACTAAATGTAATTTTGTTTGAATGTAAATTGGCACAATTGGCCCAGCGTCATCTGGGTTTGGCCAGGGTAGGCCGTCATTGTAAATAAGAATTTGTTCTTAACTAACTTGCCTAGTTAACTAAAGGTTAAATAAAAAAATATTAATGCAACATACATTATGGAAAACATGCCTCACACTCAGTCATAGTCAGTAGTAGAATAATGGATTGGCAAGAATTTGGCATCGTCAACTTTTAGAAGGTTAGTAGGAAAGTTAGGCTAATCATTTAAACCTCCTAAATATATTCACATTCACTGAACATTTAGTATTTGAAACTCAAACATTCATTTCCCAACTGCTTTTTCTATAATCCTGCAGACTCGTTCTCATTCTCCATACCTTATATCCCAATGCATCCAACATTATCCATTCCCACCATGGTATTGGACAGCTGCTGACATTTGAAAACTCATCTGGTTTAGAAATCAAATCTGGTCATCTTATTGCAGAGCATATTGTATACATTTTGCCCAGCTGTTTTTAGTGAAGATTGTATTGCAAGGTATGCTATACGGATGTAGGATCTTAATTTGATCACTCTTTTGTTGCTGAGAATTTTACTGCACAGATTAAATGCAAGCTTGTAGTGTATTCAAGGTTTAAAAAGGCTTCTAAAGTTTAATTTCCACATTAACAAGTCAGACTTGATTTGCCCTAATGAAAAATGTATCAAATCCTACAAAAAAATGTCCATTAATTATAATCCACATAATTTACATTTCTTGTTGCTACAGGATTATTTTCCTGCTAATTCAAAACATGTAATTCAAAACATGATTCAAAAATGTAATTCACTGACAGAGATAGCTAATGAAACACTAGCCTCTGAGCAGGCAAATTGACATTTACTGTATTCAAGATGCAAAAAAGAGGGAGCGCTGCTTTGACATCAAGTATAAAGACAAAGAGGTGCTCATCAGAGAACGGGGTATAACTTTTTTATAGCGACCAAATGAAGTTGCAACTGTGTAAAAACATATTTAAAAAAAATCCAAGGCACAAAATCCAAGCCTTTATTTTAGCATCTATTGCATAGCAACAATAAAACCCACCAACGCGTTGACACTCACAGGCCTTCTTCAGGGGTGCACCCAGGCCTTTGAGCCGCAATGCGTTGGTGCTTTCAATAAATTTGCTAAATGTTTAACAGAGACCTCTTCATACGATCAAGACAATTCCTATTGCATGCTGCAGTGTTCACTCACTCAAAAACGAAGGTTACGTTATGTGAGCTATTGGATCACTCCAATATGGTATCCTTCCTCGCGGCAGGATACATTCCGAGTAAGAATTTCTGATTAGTCCCGTGTACCGGGTAGTGCTGCGGCTGACCCCCTTAAATAGCTGCCGCCACACTACTTCCACCTCGTGTCCTTTTCGAGGCACCGTAGATCACTGACAAATAGGATTGGAGTGATCCAATAGCTCACATAACCGTGGTTACATACGTAACCTTTTATGTAGCACTATATTGGATCACTCCAATATGGTATCACAATACCAGATTAATCAGTGAACTAGGTAAGGGCCAGACAGAGAGCAAAGTCCAGTAGGACTGAGCTCAGGGCAGTCATAATTGCTATGTCCCTCCGACCCCACTCAGGGAAGCAGAGGCAACACCCAGCACAGCCGTTCCGACCTCATTGGCGGGGGCAACAATGACTCGATAGTACCGAGAACTGGCCGAGACGCAAATGTCATTGAGGGGAACTCCTCTGAGCAGTGCCCATGATGCAGCTACTCCTCTAGTAGAATGCGCACTACAGCAGACAGAAGAGGCCGTCTGGTCAGCCGATATGCTGTAGTAATAGTGTCCACAATCCAATGTGAGAGTCTTTGTATCGATAGGCTCTGACCCAGCACTCTCTCATCATAGCAAACGAATAGCCGATCAGACTGTCGTATTGCCTGTGTCTGTGTAAAGTAAGTGTCCAAGGCCCTGACCCGGGCAGAGCACACTTGGGGGAAAAAACATCCAGCTCACCTGCAGCCGCGGACAAATGTAAGGGCGGGTTCACGTCTGTCAAACAGGGCCTTCGGCAAGAATGAGGGGTTGAGATGGAGGGTGCACGCCTCTCTTGTCTGGACCCATTCGGAAAAACATTCAGTGCTCACTGTAAAAGCATGACGTTCACTCACACTCTTAGTGGAGGTAATAGCAAAAAGGAATGCCACCATGGATAGTTGCTTCAAAGTCATCGACTCTAGGGGCTCGAGGGCGGCTTAGCAAGCGCTGACAGTACCACATCAACGTTCCAGTTTGGCACTGAGTGGGCCATTGCTGGACACGGACGTCAAACTCCCTTCATACATTTGGAGAGCAATGGGTAGCCAGCCATGGGTCCCTCTTGGCCTTCGTCATGGCATGCCGAGATAGCAGCTAAATACACTCTCAATGTGGATGCCGCTCTGCCGCCATCAAGCAGTGACTGTGAAAACCGTAAACCGTTTGCATATATGGCTCTCAAACCAGGTACAGAATATGCCCCACCACATTTGATATGACGCATTGGTGGAAGAAACCATGGCACTCCGCAACGTGTTCACCACATTGTCCTGAAGGCCTAGACTGGTCCATCAATGCCTCTGTTTTCTCTCCTCTCGGGGACCCCATGGCAGCTGCCCGACCTTCTCTAATGGCTGGAGGGACACTGTGGCATCCAGACCCGCACCGCCTTCAGCTTCGGATGCCACAGTGTCCCCCCAGCCATTAGAGAAGGTCGGGCAGCTGCCATGGGGTCCCCGAGAGGAGAGAAAACAGAAGGCTGAACCATGGTGGTCTCGGCAAGCATGGAGCTATCAAGAGCAGCTGGTGGCCAATCAAGATAACTCTGTCTAGCGTAGCTGTGATCAGGGGAAATGGTGGAAAAGAGTAAAGCGGCGTTGCCGGCCAATCGTGAGTGAGGGTGTCCAGACCCATAGGGTCCGACATCGAGAACCAGCTGGGACAATGAGTGTTCTCCTGAAATGAAAATAGGTTCACCTGTGCTCTCACGAACCTGTCCCAAAGCTGTAGCACCACCTGAGGGTGTAGACTCTAGTCCCCCGGTGGGCTCTCTTTCGAGAGTATGACCACTGCATTGTTCAGGACCCTGGGGATATGTGCTGCTCGAGCCATTGGATCAGGAAATGCTGTCCTACCAGGTAGGGCTGGAACTGTTGAAGAGCTAGACGAACCACCCTGAGCTCCAGCACATTGATGTGTTGACCACTCCATGGGGGGCTCCAGCGGCCGCTGGCCGCCATGCCTCTGAACACGGCACCTCAACCCGTCAGAGAGGCTTCAGTGCACACCAGCTCTCTGCAGTGGACTCTGATCAGGCTCACCCCCTTTAACAAGAAGGAGCGGGATAGCCACTTCGATAGGGTCCTCAAACATGCACTCATCACCAACAGTTGACGGTGTCTGTTTTGTGTGCCGGCTGTGGGAGTTGAACCATCGCTGGAGTGGCCTGATGGAGAATGCCCAGCGGAACCAACAGTGAAGCCACCGTCAGTAGGCCGAGTAACTTTTGGCACTCTAGCTCCGACATGGCTCGTCAGGTGACTTTTCTCCTTGTTTAGGGTGAGGCCCAGAACTCGAATGTGATTCAAGAGGGTCCTCGTGTCCGTTGTGGCCTGTTCCCTGGATGGGGCAGACTATCCAATCGTCCAGGTAAGGCAGTTACTCCAGTAGAATGTGCCACCACAGCAAAAGGCAAAGGCCAGTGGGCCAGACGAAATGCTGCAGTAACAGTGTCCACCATGCAATGTTAGAGTCCGGATAGGCCCTGGCCCAGAACTCTCTCACCATAGTAAATGAAAACTGATAAAGCTTTCGTATTGCCTGCCTCTGTGAAAAGTGTCCATTGCCCTAGCCGGGGACAACACACTGGGGGAAGCCCCTAGTTCACCCGCAACAGCGAGAGGGGCGTATGTGGACAACTGTAATGGCTGGTTAACGTGTCTGTCAGACAGAACCCTTGGCCAGAATAAGGGGTTAGGATGTAGGTTGACACCCCTTCATCTGAACTCATTCGGAAACATTCAGTCAACCAGGGTGTCAACACTAGAAGACCCTGAGACATTTGAGGCGCCAAAACTATAGCGATGGCCAGCATCGGAATTGGAGTTCATAGCCTTCCATCACTGTATTCAGTGCCAATGGGGACTCCACTTGCCTCTCTCAGTTTGGCCTTTGGGCCTGTGAGAAGCTGCCAAAGCCAGCGGCAAGCACCTCCGGATTACTGCGGAGTGCCACCCTTCTTAGACGCAGTCCGCTGCCTGTGGGCAGGGACACCTCGCATTTCTCAAGGCAAAAAGCCATACTGGAAATGGTAGTTTCTCTCTGTGGGAAGAAGAGATGGGGAGTGTATACCCTGCAGTGTAACAAAATAGTATGGAAACCCCAGCTACACACAGCATAAGACCAGCAGTGTTTTCTAGCTGTTATGTGAGTTTCTAAGGGAAACTAGGATAGTTACTGTCTGTACTGTGAAGTAATGTAACAGAACTATAGTTAACCCAGCTATATACTGAAACCCTCAGTGGAATAGAGCTGAGTTGTGAGTTTCCAAGGGAAACTAGCTAGGATAGTTACTGTATGTACTGTAAAGTAGTGTAACTCAAACAATCGAGCACCAACCCCTCAGTAATGTGAGTTTCCAGGTGAAACCAGGATAGTTACTGTCTTAACTGTAAGTACAACAGAAAAACTAGTAACCTCAGCTACACACTGTGCAAGACCGCAGTGTAATAGCTGAAAAGTGAGTCACTGGAAACTAGCATAGTTACTGTAAGTACTCTGTAAGTACTCTGTAGCTCAGCTGGTAGAGCACGGCGCTTGTAACGCCAGGGTAGTGGGTTCGATCCCCGGGACCACCCATACACAAAAATGTATGCACACATGACTGTAAGTCGCTTTGGATAAAAGCGTCTGCTAAATGGCATTTTATTATTATTATATTATTATATTATTAGTGCAACAGAAACACTATATTAAACCCAGCTACACACTGTCTGAAAAAAACAGTAGTGTAATAGAGCTGTCAGTTTCCAATTAAGGGATAGTTACTGTCTGTACTGTAAAGTAGTGCAACATAACTATAGTAAACACAGCTATGCACTGAAACCCTCAGTGTAACAGAGCTGAGATGTGAGTTTCCATGGGAAACTATGATAGTTACTGTCTATACTGTAAAATAGTGTAACAAAAACTATCGCAAACCAGCAACTGTGTGAAGAAAACACCAGTGTAATCTCACTATGGTTGGGCTAACATAAACTCAGCCCAATACTGGAAAATGAAGCCAACAGTGTAATATTACTGTGTCTATAGTATACACTGCGCACTACTGTATAGAATGGGACCTGCTTCGAACACACCGACTGCATAATTTGCGTTTTGGTACACCAGAAGTACATTAATTTCCAATGGAACGTTTGCCTTGCAGCATTGCGTTGCAGAGGCAGTTGTAGTGCGTTCTGTGTGGTGCATACATTGGATTTATCGAATTTATGCATCAAATTGTAAGCGTAGACTTGACAGAAAGTAGAAAAATGTGAATATTGAATTTTTGTTGCACACATATCCAGTAAAACAAATTGTGGGATTACATAATAAAAACAGTTTGACTGCAGAATTTCTTTACATTTTGTATTCATTTATTTGGCAGGTAGCATACATATTATTTATTCGATGACATCTAAAAATTAATTGTGAGAGCCTATAATATAACTTCCCTCCAAAATGCATAGTTTTGGAGCGAAACACAATACTAAATAGTCAAGATAGCAGAGAGTAGGCTCTTTCATCAATGAGACCAACGTTGAGGAAGGTGGTCTTGATCGCGCTGTTGGGCCGGGACCAGCCCCGCGGAAAGCGCAGGTCTGTGTGTGTCCAGAGATGGTTGAAGTCCCGAAAGCAGGCAGGGGAGTTCCACTGTTTCATTCAAGAGCTTCGACTGTTTGGAGAGGAATTCCGAAGTTGCTTTCGTCTGGACCGAAGCCAGGTCGATCACCTGCTCCAGATGGTTGGAGCCAGGATCGCCCGGATGGATACCAACTACCGGGAGTCCATCAGCCCAGTTGAACGCCTGGCGATTTGTCTCCAGTAAGCTAAATTCAAGTGAAATTTTAAAGCCTTTAATTGATTGATATTAGATATATTTTATGTGAAACCTAGCTAGCTAAAGAGCTCTCTAGTTAATAGCCCCTATGTGACATCAGATGTACTTTTACAGAATGTTCTTTAGGACTATTAACTTTTCCCAAAGTTGGTTTAAAATCATTTTTTTAATGATGCAATGTTACCAAATGAAAAGAAAGTTGGGGTGCCTTCTGCCCTGATGGAGGTAGGCTAGTCTTCTCCAGGACACCTTGTTGTTCAAGACAGTTACATTCTTATTGGAATCATGTACACTCTTAGAAAAAAAGGGTTCCAAAAGTGTCCTTCTGCTTTCCCCATAGGATAACCCTTTTTGGTTCCAGGTAGAACCTGGAATCATGTACACTCTTAGAAAAAAAGGGTTCCAAAAGTGTCCTTCTGCTTTCCCCATAGGATAACCCTTTTTGGTTCCAGGTAGAACCTTATTGGAATCATGTACACTCTTAGAAAAAAAGGGTTCCAAAAGTGTCCTTCTGCTTTCCCCATAGGATAACCCTTTTTGGTTCCAGGTAGAACCCTTTTTGGTTCCAGGTAGAACCCTTTGGGGAAAATGTTATACATGGAACCCAATAGGGTTCTACTTCAAACCAAAAGGGTTCTACCTGGAACCAAAAAGTGTTCTTCAAAGGGTTCTTCTGTGGGGACAGCCGGAGAACCCTTTTAGGTTCTAGATAGCACCTTTTTTTCTAAGAGTAGAGTTGGCCTGGGCTACAGTTTCTTGATACAGTCATAGACTGAATTGTACTGTTTCAAGGCATTGTTAATGATGGTTGATGAGTATTACAATATAATTAGTAGAGCATAATAAACAGTAATGAGGTAGCTATATGAGTAGATAGATATGTGGGTGGAATTCAAGTTACACACAATATTGATAATTATTTTGAATTATATTTCAGATTCTTGGCGACGGGACTCCTACAGGACCATTGGATTCAGCTTCCCGAGTTGGACGGTCCACGGTGGCAGGCATTGTCCCCTCTGTGGCACAAGCCATTTGGGACTGTCTGGTTGGCGAATACATGCCTGTCCCCAAGGAGGAAGACTGGAGGGCCATCGCTTGCGAGTTCCTAGAGGTGGAATTTCCCCAACTGTCTTGGCTCCATTGATGGGAAACATGTAGCAATCCAGGCTCCACCGTGCTCGGGTTCGCAATTCTACAACTACAAGGGTACATATTCAGTTGTATTGTTGGCTGTTGTAGATGCCATCTACTGTTTCCGTGTCGTCGATGTTGGTGCTTACGGCAAGGGAAGTGATGGCGGGACCCTCCGGGTCTCTGCCTTCGGTCAGGCACTTCAGGATGGCACCCTGGAGATTCCACCACCTGCATCACTCCCTGGGGCTGAAGACCTGGGACCCGTTCCCCACGTCTTCGTCGGTGACGAGGCCTTCCCTTTGAGACCCAACCTCATGAGGCCCTATGCTGGACGCCAGCTGCCATTGCCAAAGCCTGTAAGGATCTTCAATAAACGACTGTCCAGGGCAAGGTTAGTTGTTGAATGCGCCTTTGGGATTCTGGCAGCCCGGTGGAGAATGTATCGGAGAGTGCTTGGTCTCAGCCCCTCAAATGTCGATGCCTGCGTGAAGGCCACATGTGTTCTCCACAACTACCTGCGGAGGGCATTCCAGGAGCCGCTTTGGATGGAGATGGGCACGCAAAATGGTCCCCTACCTGATGTCACCAGGGCAGGTGCCAACAACACCCCCAGACAGGTACTCCAGGTGAGGGAGAAGCTGACCACCTACTTCTCATCACCAGCAGGTGAAGTCCCATGGCAGCATGCCATGGAGTGAAACGGCTCTTTTAAGAGATCCTTAACACAAAGGTTATTTTAAGAACCATCCACCGTTGTCCATAAAATAGCATTTTCCCCCAGATTATTTTATGACTCATTGTCTCTCTTCATATGGAAGTTATATTTAAGTGAAATGTGGGAGTAAAGACCACACCTTAACCCCTTCCCTTTCCCATTAACATCAGTATTATACACACCTGGCATGGTACATCAGGTGAGCAGGAGCTCTAATTAAGGTTATACGACATACAGTTAGTATGATAACAATGGGAAAAGGTAACCTAGAGTCCAGACAAATAGTACAGTTTACCACAACCTTCACTGGTCTGACAAAATGCAGGTGGAAAAAAACGAATTAGGAAGAGAATGGGGTTTTACTTTCATCTTGTTTTAGATCCGCAAAGGTTTAGGGAAGAAATAAACAGATTAAGTCTAAATGAGATACTAATAAACAAATGAAACAACTGACCTATGAAAAAAATAGAATTTAATAAGTATTGAAGTACAGGACAGGTATGTGTGTTGTAAAGATTTTACAAAAAATAAAAACGATTGAATGTATGTTCGTGTAAAAATACAAAAATTAATGTGTAGCCTGTAATCTGTAAGAGAACAACAAGAGCATGTATTTTTGGCACAACTGCAGACAGATACAGGGACTACTCATAAAGCCTAGACATAGTAGGGGAACTTCAGACATGGCCATAAAGAGAGAGAGGGCAGGGCCCTGGAGATCTGAAGTACAGAGAGGACTGGAGGAGTGGTGTGTGTGTGTCTGAAAAAACTAAAAGTGAATATGTAGCCACAATACAGGAAAACACAAATTTCACCTTTAGTCTTGTAAAAGAACAACAAGAGCATCTGAATTCTCTGGTGTGTCAGTTTCAATTTTAATGCAATCTATGTACAACTAATAATGTTGTACATAGATTATTGAGTAACTATTTACTTTATGAATTCCATGAATTTTATACTAAAAAAGCCTACTAACAAGGACATACAGTGCAAAAGTATTCATCCCCCTTGGCGTTTTTCCT
Source organism: Coregonus clupeaformis (assembly GCF_020615455.1). NCBI lineage: Eukaryota > Metazoa > Chordata > Actinopteri > Salmoniformes > Salmonidae > Coregonus > Coregonus clupeaformis. The sequence goes on along the minus strand of NC_059210.1, from coordinate 24,182,546 downwards.
ATTTTGTTGCATTACAACCTGTAATTTAAATTGATTTTTATTTGGATTTCATGTAATGGACATACACAAAATAGTCCAAATTGGTGAAGTGAAATGAAAAAAATAACTTGTTTAGAAAAATTCTAAAAAATAAATAACAGAAAAGTGGTGCATGCATATGTATTCACCCCCTTTGCTATGAAGCCCCTAAATAAGATCTGGTGCAACCAATTACCTTCAGAAGTCACATAATTAGTTAAATAAAGTCCACCTGTGTGCAATCTAAGTGTCACATGATCTCAGTATATATACATCTGTTCTGAAAGGCCCCAGAGTCTGCAACACCACTAAGCAGGGAAGGAGGGCATTAATCAGAGAGGCAACAAAGAGACCAAAGATAACCCTGAAGGAGCTGCAAAGCTCCACAGCGGAGATTGTAGTATCTGTCCATAGGACAACTTTAAGCCGTACACTCCACAGAGCTGGGCTTTACGGAAGAGTGGCCAGAAAAAAGCCATTGCTTGAAGAAAAAAATAAGCAAACACGTTTGGTGTTCGCCAAAAGGCACGTGGGAGACTCCCCAAACATATGGAAGAAGGTACTCTGGTCAGATTAGACTAAAATTTAGCTTTTTGGCCATCAAGGAAAACACTATGTCTGGCGCAAACCCAACACCTCTCATCACCCCGAGAACACCATGTTTTTAATCGGCAGGGACAGGGAAACTGGTCAGAATTGAAGGAATGATGGATGGCGCTAAATACAGGGAAATTCTTGAGGGAAACCTGTTTCAGTCTTCCAGAGATTTGAGACTGGGACGGAAGTTCACCCTCCAGCAGGACAATGACCCTAAGCATACTGCTAAAGCAACACTTGAGTGGTTTAAGGGGAAACATTTAAATGTATTGGAATGGCCTAGTCAAAGCCCAGACCTCAATCCAATTGAGAATCTGTGGTATGACTTAGAGATTGCTGTACACCAGCGGAACCCATCCAACTTGAAGGAGCTGGAACAGTTATGCCTTGAAGAATGGGCAAAAATCCCAGTGGCTAGATGTGCCAAGCTTATAGAGACATTCCCCAAGAGACTTGCAACTGTAATTGTTGCAAAAGGTGGCTCTACAAAGTATTGACTTTGGGGGGGGGGTGAATAGTTATGCACGCTCAAGATTTGTTTTTTTGTATTATTTCTTGTTTGTTTCACAATAAAACATATTTTGCATCTTCAAAGTGGTGGGCATGTTGCGTAAATCAAATGATACAAACCCCCCAAAAAATCTATTTTAATTCCAGGTTGTGAGGCAACAAAATAGGAAAAATGCCAAGGGGGGTGAATACGCAAGCCACTGTATTAAGCAGAATAAGGACAGTTGGAAAATCTCAATTGAGGACAGTTGGAAAATCTCAGTTGCATTTCCTTGATTCCTCTCTCCTCACCTCCCGCTCAAAACCCATTGGAGGAGAAGGTCAGTGTGAAGGAACCTGACATTCCCTTGCTCTGACCTTCTCCAATGGGCTTTGAGAAGGAGGCGAGGAGAGAGGGCGTGAGGAGTCAAGGAAATACAGTTTAGATTCTCCCATGGACAGAGAGAGTAATACAGTCAGTCAGCCCACCCCCTCACCGGTCTGCCTGCCTTCTCCCCTCTATCTGCCTCTGCTCCATCCATATGGTTAGCCACCACCATTCATCTCAACAGCCTCCTCAGGCAGAGGGAGATAAAATGGCAGGGCACTGGAAATGTGAGGTGCCTCGAGGAGAAGAGCAGTGTGTGTGTGTGTGTGTGTGTGTGTGTGTGTCTGAAAAAAAGATAAAAAGAAAAGAATGTGTAACCATAACACAGCTAAACAAACAAATGGCCCCTGGACGTCATGGACCGGTCGATGGAACATAACTTCAAAAAAAGTTTAAACACCCTGGTTTTCAAGTGGTTTTAAATAAAATAAATATATTCACCTTTAGACTTGTAAGAGACCAACAAGAGCATCTGTGAATTCTCTGGTGTGTGAGTTTCAATTCTGTCAATTCAGGAATCCATGTAACACTAATAATGAATGCTATCCTAAGACTTCAGAAACAAATTACTTTATGAATTGACTGAATTTAAACGGAACTGACGTGTGTGAAAGGAAAGGTACAATGAGGGAGGTCAAAACAACAACCAGACAACTCCTCTCCTCTTCCTGTCCCTCCTGTGTGCTGGTCGGCTAAATTGACTACATCTCTGGAAGGGAAGAGAAAAACAACACATACATGCATTACATAATATAACACCATAGAAGGTGAGATTTATGTTAACTAAATACTGCTTCGAAAAGCAGCTGATGAATTTTAACCTTGACTGCTGCTTTTCTTTGCTGAGGTAGCCTCTTCAGGGTTGGCACCAGGCTCATGGCAAAGAGGGTCTCTTCATCCTCCTTCCTGTGAGCATCAGGTTGGGCTGCATCCCTCTCAACGGCTTGGAGGAGCCTCTGCTGAAATGAGTTGAGTGGATCTGGGGGCTGGTACCTCGGAAGATGCCTGGTGTGACGTTGTTCCTCTTCCTTTCTCTCCTTGTTTGTCTCCACGGCCACATCCTGTTCAACAAGGTCCTCAGTGGTCACTTCCGTGAGGGTCATAATAATTTCACTGGGTCTAGATCCTGAGGTGCTTCCTCCATTTCATCCTCTTCCATGGCTGCACCGGTGGTGGTCATACTTGTGGATGACGTAGACGTTGTAGAGGGTCTCGCTGCACCGGTGGTCGCACTTGTAGATGACGTAGAGGGTCTCGCTGCACTGGTGGAGGCGGTGGTCACACTTGTGGATGACATAGAGGGTCTAGCTGTAAAATTGCCACTTGTTGCCCTAGGCACAATAAATGGATCCAGAAAAGAAAGAATGTGGCAGAAGCGCCAAGGCCGCTGGCCTGAAGCTGCTGACCCAGACCTCTTCTTCTCTTTCTCTGCCCTTCTCGCTCTCTGATACCTGTCCCTGAGTCCTCTCCACTTCCTCCTACAGTCTTCTTCTACATAGACATGAACATTATAAGCCAAACTATTACCTAGCATAACTATAGTTATTAGATAGCTATCATGGACATGTCACCTACTGTACACACAGACACACACACAAGGTTATCTGACCAAATTATCAGGGGTAGTATCTACCATCATTTCTATTACTCTTAATCTGACATACACACTCACACTCTTTCAAACATGATTATTTGGTCAAATTATCAGGGGTAGTAACTAGCATAATTTATATTATTATTTCTCTTTCACACACACACACACCTCATTGGCTAGGTTAGCAAGATAGCTAACTAGCCACATCTAGCACAAGCTCACTACTAAACTAACCTGGCAATCCTACTATCGTGGACACTTGTCTCCAAGTCCCGGTAGCTGTCAGCAGTTGTGTCAAAAAGACACTGTTTTGAGGATACTGCGAAAATGATTATCTCCATGTGTCCAACCGCATGCGATCGTCTGCAACACCTGTGTACATACCTGCATTCAGTATAGTTGCGTAGCTGCGCAAAATGTTATGCAGCATTGATGCAATGAGAGGAGATGTGAATGGCTGTACCTTTTCCTTGTGGGAATAATTCAGCCATCAGTGTAATATACTATGTTTATAGTAAATACTGCATAATAGCAACGATTATTACAGACCAGTATCAGCCATGAATGGCTGTAGTTTACCTTGTGGAAAAATAATTCAGCAAACAGTGTAATTTGCCTGATAGTGATGGGGCATTCTACCTCACACACGTTTATAGCTTATTTCTTGCTTTATACGTGTGGGTCGCCTGTAACTCACTAATAATCCAATATAGTGCTACATAACAGATATTGATCTTATTTACATTTTTGGGACCTCATCACACACGTACAGCAAACAGCTCGAGTTTTCATTTGAGGCTGTGTTTACATCCTAGATAGAAGCAGGCCATTGGCTGCCTTTATCACGGGGTATGTACGGGAGATCTAATTGGTTCCAAGTTTATCAGTTCGGCAAATTTGCCTGAGCAGACAGGGTTGAAATATACTTTTTATGAGAAACTGTTCAAGAATTGAAGATGCCAACACATTTTATAGTCATCATAAGAATGTGTTACTGTCATATACAAAAAAACAGCTCCTCCATCGACAGAGCTCCGCTCCACTCATAGAACTGGAGTTACACTCCGGTAACTAATCGATCAACATCACGTTTTTCGGGTTCGGCCCACCACCCATACCACTAATTCCAGATTGGAGGAAATCCATATGACGTTGGACCAATCATATCATTATTTTGAACTACCAGCCAATATAATTCGAGTCTGTTATTATCGGGTATTTCGATTGGTGTTAATCTTCGACCCCTTATTTATACCAGGAAGTTTATTGTGTTTACATAGTGCCCCTGCAATGAAATAATTATCCTCTTTCAACAAGGTTAGCTAGATGTTTCATATTAATGTAATTGTCACGGTGTTTGCTAGTAGATAAGTAAAGAGCTGTAATTATCTTCAAGCTCGAGCTAGCTAACGTTAGGTAAATTATGTCACCGACACCTGTCATGTAGCTAGAAGTCACGATAGCTAGCTAGCTAACGTTACATCAGATCAGAAGCCTTGGATGCTTCAAGCCTTCAGACAGTTTGAAGTCATGTGCCCGTTTTATTGTCGAGGGCTACCGACCTGTCACTGATAGTGTTGTCCAATGTGCACACAGGGCCATGGGGAACATCGACAGTGTTGTGGTGCAGAAACGGCTGGCCCGTTTTCGCCCAGAGGAGCGGCCCGTTGTGGAGGGAGTGTTCGATCGGCTTCACGGCGCGAGTTCTGCAAGTGGCGCTGGAAAAGCAGGGACGGTTTTAACGCTGGGCATGTTGAAGGTGAGGGTGGAGTTACTATGATGAAATTACATTTTATTTATAAAATCGAGGATATCTAATCAATTAACCTCCAGAATCAAAATCTTGTTTAAAATCTTCTAATAAGAAATCAAATAATACAGAAATATGTAAATTCTCGCATTGCAAGAAGGTTAAGATATGTAATAACTGTAATAACAATGTGTATAATAACAAATGTATATGTAATAACTGTGGTTATTACTTTGCAGATATTTAACAGTACCCGTATGTGAGATATAACATGCATATCTTCTGTCATGTAGCCCTGTATGGGAAACATTGCCTCTGACTCTATGATAAAGAGGGTCTATGCTGGGATGTGTAGCATGGACCCCGGAGTGGCCCCTCCTCCCCCTAGGGCTGGGGTGAGCCGGGAGCAGCTGGTGGTCTTCCTGGCCGATGTCCTGCGAGGCACTGCAGAGGAACGGGCGCCCCTTGTCATGGCAATGGCTCGGGGGGCAGGGACAGGTGTTGCCACATGTGACCAAATAATAGAGGTTAGTAGACCCTCAGAAGGTCTTCTGCAAGTGCTCCTGTGTTGTTAGCGGAACATGCATTTTAGCTCAGAACTCAAATTAATTAGGCTCTGATTTCAGTTCTTGCAGGACCTGGTTTCTGCTGTGGTGCAGATCATCATCCAGAAGGGTCGTCTGCAGGGCTGGAAGCCAGAGCGTATGGCTGACGGTTCCATTGGTGTTAAACTATTGGCTGAACAGATGAGCTCTGAACTAAAACCCTCAGGTAAAGGGATGGAGGGATAATTTACTGATTAGGTTTTCAGAATAGAGTGAATAGGGAAGGAGATAAAGCTTGCTCACCCAGATTTCATATTTTCAATAATTCAGATTCACACGTATTACTGTATCAACAACAAAACCTGACATTCTGTCCTTCCCTCTCAGATCAGCACACCTGTGACATCCCATGTTTGGAGGACTGGCTGTTCAGAGTTTCCAATGTGGCCATGTACATGGACCTTCTGATAGGTGAAGGCCTGAACGTGGGCTTAACCTCCCGTCCCCCTCCCACCCTACTGCCCCCCTGCTGGGAAACCCCGTGGGAGAAGCTGCGCTGCCTGCTGGACCTGTCCGTGCTGATGTTCCTCACACCACAGTTACCTGATGGGTACAACACCCCCTGGAAGCTGCTTTTCTCAACTCAGCTGCATGGGGAGAGCTTCACCAAAATAGTGGGCAGCTGTAAAGGCCGCGGGCCCACCGTGCTCCTGATCAAAGACACTAAGGGACACATCTTTGGTGGCTTCGCCTCCCATGGCTGGGAAGTAAAGCCTCAGTTCCAAGGTGAGAGTGGTGGTGGATGGAAGTATCAATCGTTAGAAACAGGCTCACGGCCTATTGAGATTGCTGCAGAGATATTTAAGCCCATTTTTGTAATGTATGCTGACATACAGTGGGGAAAAAAAGTATTTAGTCAGCCACCAATTGTGCAAGTTCTCCCACTTAAAAAGATGAGAGGTCTGTAATGTTCATCATAGGTACACGTCAACTATGACAGACAAATTGAGAAAAACAAATCCAGAAAATCACATTGTAGGATTTTTTAATGAATTTATTTGCAAATTATGGTGGAAAATAAGTATTTGGTCACCTACAAACAAGCAAGATTTCTGGCTCTCACAGACCTGTAACTTCTTCTTTAAGAGGCTCCTCTGTCCTCCACTCGTTACCTGTATTAATGGCACCTGTTTGAACTTGTTATCAGTATAAAAGACACCTGTTCACAACCTCAAACAGTCACACTCCAAACTCCACTATGGCCAAGACCAAAGAGCTGTCAAAGGACACCAGAAACAAAATTGTAGACCTGCACCAGGCTGGGAAGACTGAATCTGCAATAGGTAAGCAGCTTGGTTTGAAGAAATCAACTGTGGGAGCAATTATTAGGAAATGGAAGACATACAAGAACACTGATAATCTCCCTCGATCTGGGGCTCCACGCAAGATCTCGCCCCGTGGGGTCAAAATGATCACAAGAACGGTGAGCAAAAATCCCAGAACCACACGGGGTGACCTAGTGAATGACCTGCAGAGAGCTGGGACCAAAGTAACAAAGCCTACCATCAGTAACACACTACGCCGCCAGGGACTCAAATCCTGCAGTGCCAGACGTGTCCCCCTGCTTAAGCCAGTACATGTCCAGGCCCGTCTGAAGTTTGCTAGAGTGCATTTGGATGATCCAGAAGAGGATTGGGAGAATGTCATATGGTCAGATGAAACCAAAATATAACTTTTTGGTAAAAACTCAACTCGTCGTGTTTGGAGGACAAAGAATGCTGAGTTGCATCCAAAGAACACCATACCTACTGTGAAGCATGGGGGTGGAAACATCATGCTTTGGGGCTGTTTTTCTGCAAAGGGACCAGGACGACTGATCCGTGTAAAGGAAAGAATGAATGGGGCCATGTATTGTGAGATTTTGAGTGAAAACCTCCTTCCATCAGCAAGGGCGTTGAAGATGAAACGTGGCTGGGTCTTTCAGCATGACAATGATCCCAAACACACCGCCCGGGCAACGAAGGAGTGGCTTCGTAAGAAGCATTTCAAGGTCCTGGAGTGGCCTAGCCAGTCTCCAGATCTCAACCCCATAGAAAATCTTTGGAGGGAGTTGAAAGTCCGTGTTGCCCAGCGACAGCCCCAAAACATCACTGGAGATCTGCATGGACATCTAGAGGAGATCTGCATGGAGGAATGGGCCAAAATACCAGCAACAGTGTGTGAAAACCTTGTGAAGACTTACAGAAAACGTTTGTGCTGTGTCATTGCCAACAAAGGGTATATAACAAAGTATTGAGAAACTTTTGTTATTGACCAAATACTTATTTTCCACCATAATTTGCAAATAAATTCATTAAAAATCCTACAATGTGATTTTCTGGATTTTGTTTTCTCATTTTGTCTGTCATAGTTGACGTGTACCTATGATGAAAATTACAGGCCTCTCTCATCTTTTTAAGTGGGAGAACTTGCACAATTGGTGGCTGACTAAATACTTTTCCCCCCCACTGTATACAGTATGTTGTCCATCTCTAATCAGTGCTCATCTCTGGATGTGTGTGTTTGTGACTGGATTGTCTTGAGTGTAGGAGACTCCAGGTGCTTCCTGTTCTCAGTATTCCCCTGTCTACGGGTGTACACCTGCACAGGATACAACCAGCACTACATGTACCTCAACCAGGGCCAGCAGACCATGCCCAACGGCTTGGTGAGACACAGCACTACTACATACATCTCAACTGCACAATCTCACCTGAACATTTTGTTTTACAATCTGTTACTATAATTGTATGTGAAATACCACACAAGTAACTACAGTGGCTTGCGAAAGTATTCACCCCCCTTGGCATTTTTCCTATTTTGTTGCCTTACAACCTGGAATTAAAATTGATTTTTGGGGGTTTTGTATCATTTGATTTACACAACATGCCTACCACATTGAAGATGCTAAATATTTTTTATTGTGAAACAAACAAGAAATAAGACCAAAAAAAACAGAAAACTTGAGCGTGCATAACTATTCACCCCCACCAAAGTCAATACTTTGTAGAGACACCTTTTGCAGCAATTATAGCTGCAAGTCTCTTGAGGTAGGTCTCTATAAAATTGGCACATCTAGCCACTGGGATTTTTGCCCATTCTTCAAGGCAAAACTGCTCCAGCTCCTTCAAGTTGGATGGGTTCCGCAGGTGTATAGCAATCTTTAAGTCATACCACAGATTCTCAATTTGATTGAGGTCTGGGCTTTGACTAGGCCATTCCAAGACATTTAAATGTTTCCCCTTAAACTACTCGTGTGTTGCTTTAGCAGTATGCTTAGGGTCATTGTCCTGCTGGAAGGTGAACCTCCGTCCCAGTCTCAAATCTCTGGAAGACTGAAAAGGGTTTGCCTCAAGAATTTCCCAGTATTTAGCGCCATCCATCATTCCTTAAATTCTGACCAGTTTCCCAGTCCCTGCCGATGAAAAACATCCCCACAGCATGATGCTGCCACCACCATGCTTCACTGTGGGGATGGTGTTGTCGGGGTGATGAGAGGTGTTGGGTTTGCGCCAGACATAGCGTTTTCCTTGATGGCCAAAAAGCTCAATTTTGGTCTCATCTGACCAGAGAACCTTCTTCCATATGTTTGGGGAGTCTCCCACATGCCTTTTGGCGAACACCAAATGTGTTTGCTTATTTTTTTCTTTAAGCAATGGCTTTTTTCTGGCCACTCTTCCGTAAAGCCCAGCTCTGTGGAGTGTACGGCTTAAAGTGGTCCTATGGACAGATACTCCAATCTCCGCTGTGGAGCTTTGCAGCTCCTTCAGGGTTATCTTTGGTCTCTTTGTTGCCTCTCTGGTTAATGCCCTCCTTGCCTGGTCTGTGAATTTTTGTGGGCGGCCCTGTCTTGGCAGGTTTGTTGTGGTGCCATATTCTTTCCATTTTTCAATAATGGATTTAATGGTGCTACATGGGATGTTCAAAGTTTTGGATATTTTTTTATAACCCAACCCTGATCTGTACTTCTCCACAACTTTGTCCCTGACCTGTTTGGAGAGCTCCTTGGTGTTCATGGTGGCGCTTGCTTGGTGGTGCCCCTTGCTTAGTGGTGTTGCAGACTCTGGGGCATTTCAGAACAGGTGTATGTATATATATATACTGAGATCATGTGACAGATCATGTGACACTTAGATTGCACACAGGTGGACTTTATTTAACTAATTATGTGACTTCTGAAGGTAATTGGTTGCACCAGATGTTATTTAAAGGCTTCATAGCAAAGGGAGTGAATACATATGCACGCACCACTTTTCCGTTATTAATTTTTTAGAATTTCTTGAAACAAGTTATTTTTTTCATTTCACTTCACAAATTTGGACTGTTTTGTGTATGTCCATTACATGAAATCCAAATAAAAATCCATTTAAATTACAGGTTGTAATGCAACAAAATAGGAGAAACGCCAAGGGGGATGAATACTTTTGCAAGGCACTGTATATATCATATGAACTACCACATGCCTATGCTTCAACAGTAGTTTTTCTTAACCCAAGCAATGTAATTTCTTTAATTTGCTTATGATCAGGGCATGGGTGGTCAGCATGGCTACTTTGGCCTGTGGCTGGACAGTGATTTTGGCCGTGGGCATAGCCGGGCACGGCCTCGCTGCACTACCTACGGCAGCCCTCAGCTCTCTGCTGAGGAGGACTTCACCCTGGACTCTCTGGAGGTGTGGGGGGTTGGGAAGCCCCCTGAGGAGGAAGAGGTCAGTATCAACCTGGACATTCTCTGCTTTCTTACTCCTTTGATCCCACTTATTTCTTCTAATATTTTATGAATTCTTTTAATGCTGTGCTTGTATCAGTGTGTTCCTCATTTTTACCTGCAGGTGGAGATAGAGGCACATTCAATTAATTTGTAGGAAGTAACCTACTGCGTACACTGAGTATACCAAACATTAGGAACACCTTCCTAATATTGCATAGCACCCCCACCCTTTTCCCCTCAGAACAGCTTCAATTCGTCTGGGCATGGACTCTACAAGGTGTCGAAAGCGTTCCACAGGGATGCTGGCCCATGTTGACTCCAATGCTTCCCACAGTTGTGTCAAGTTGGCTGGATGTCCTTTGGGTGGTGGACCATTCTTGATACACACAGGAAACAGTTTTGTCGGAAACACCCAGCAGCGTTGCAGTTCTTGACACAAACCGGTGCGCCTGGCACCTACTACCATACCCTGTTCAAAGGCACTTCAATCTTTTGTCTTGCCCATTCACCCTCTGAATGGCACACATACACAATCCATGTCTCAAGGCTTAAAAATCCTTCTTTAACCTGTCTCCTCCCCTTCATCTACACTGATTGAAGTGGATTTAACAAGTTACATTAATAAGGGATCATAGCTTTCACCTGGATTCACCTGGTCAGTCTGTCATGGAAAGAGAAGTTGTTCTTAATGTTTTGTACACTCAGTGAATATTCATTGATTTATTGTATTCATGACTTGTCATGAGGACATCAATGATGTTGGGGTGTTTTGTTGCAGGGAGCGACAGGAGGCAAGAGGAGTGTCCTGGATGCAGACCCTGAGGTTCAGGCCATGATGGAGATGGCAGGGAAGACCCTTCACAGCCAGGGCCTGCGAGAGCCAGAGGAGGACAATGGATAATGAGACATTTAGACATTATATAGATTTATCACAGTTTCTTCTCAGACAAGACATTTCAAGAAGACATTTTGAAGAAAAGAGTGCACTAATCTCCTAGGGGCCGATTCCGACCCGAGTTAAGCGCGTGTGAATGGAACGTAATTCCCTTTTTTTCTCTCTACACTTACTCTGACCTTGAACTTAAGCATGAGAATAGCATGCTATTCACCCACAATTTTTTGGGGGTGGAGATCGAATAAATCTGTAAGTAAGTGTGTCTACAGATACGCTGTATTCTGGCCTTGACTTAATTCCCTAATAATTTCACCACCTTTACACCATGAATAAGGTCTAGCGAACCTACCGGTTCCAAGTGGAAAAAGCATCTACTTAAGTCATAACAGTTTGAACCCGACACATGGCGCAATACTTGGCTGTCATCATCATACAGTTCCATGGTTAGTGCAGGCAATAGATTAGGATATAGCCTACTATTCTCCCTATTATAATTCTATGTACAGTACACTAATCTTCCAACATTACAATGGGTTGAAGAACTGAATGTGGCAATTTTCAGAATGAATCAAACCACTTTTCTTTCTTTCGTGCATAAAGGCTCTCCTAACCTGTTTTTTATGATTCATAAATACTTTCCTAAGCCTAAATAACCTGCAAGATCAGAGTATTTTTTAAATCTACCAATTGGTGTTGAAACGGAGACTATTATGTATATATTTAGTTCACTTTCTTTCATGATCCCTAATATTCTGAACCCGTTCTCTCAATAACTTCTAGTGAGTCTGTGGACAAAATTCTAACTAAGAGGTACACCGTATTTAAAGAGATGGCTTAAGATAAACGTACTGAACCCTATTGAATGAAAACTCAACACGAAAATTTGTTGGCCAGCAAGTGGGAGGGTTATCAGCAGTTGAATTACATGTATTCAGCACGCGCAAGGGAACCACGCCGGCAAATCCCGTTCGTTACGCACCTGCACAATTAGGCCCCTAGCACCTACATTTGTGTATTTTTATGAGTGTGTGTGTGTGTGTAGATGGTTAAGTCTGAGATTTTTAATCTGTGTGTGAACTACTGTACTGTTGGCTACATTAAATGAACAGGACACCAGGTGTGGCCCACTCACATCAACCTTTATCTTCTGTGTCTGAGCTCAGGTGAACAAGTATTTAAAGAGATATTGGAATTGATTAATAATTAGGATTGTCATAAGTCATTGTTTTGCTTTGATGGCTTTTTATTCCAAAGTGTTTAGTGTGGATCCTATATGTAAACATTGTTTCACCTATTACATGAATGGTATGTAAAAACTTCTGTTTTTAAAGTATGACGCTAGATAGCCATGATGGCTTATCTACTACTTTACAGCACCAATAACTGTAAACTTCCAGGAGGCAATTTACAGTAATGAAGCCTACATAACCTACTCTGGCGGTTCTCTCATTCACTGTACTGCCTCGCTGGGTTTAGTACTCTGGTTGGCTGATCGCGCCTCTTCATATTTTTATGCAAATTACGAGGGAAAGTGACGTTACATACGCAAATCAGCAGTTTAATTTCCATGTAGACGCAGTGAATGGGATAGAACATAGATCAGACATTTTCACAACAACTTTCTTAGAAATCTTTAAATCTTTCATCGGCATATTGTAGTCACTGAGCGTTTCTTTAATATTAGATATTGATTTTAGGCTATGTATGTAATGGTATTAATAATAGTAATGGTTCATTGGAAAAGACATTCAAATTATGAAACGATTAAATAAACTCAGTTGATATTTCTCAAATTGTCATCTCTGATAGCGGTGCAGTGCAAGCCTCGTACAAACCATCCTGATCTCGCTAGCTTACATTCTGTTTTGCTACACGGATACATATTCAGTTTCGCTACACGGGGGGTGCTGTGGGATTATTTAAGATACACTGAATACTTTGAAGAGGTAGGGTTTCAGGTGTTTTCGGAAGATGTTTTCGGAGATGGGCAAGGACTCTGCTGTCCTAGCTTCATGGGGAAGCTGGTTCCACCAATGGGGTGCCAGCCGGCCAGAGGTGGCAAAACGGAGTACTTGGGTTGGGGTATAGGGTTTGAGCAGAACTTGAAGGTAGGGAGGGGCAGTTCCTGTCACAGCTCCGTAGACAAGTACCATGGTCTTGTAGTGGATGCGAGCTTCGACTGAAAGCCAGTGGAGTGTACGGAGGAGCGGGTTGATATGGGAGAATTTTGGAAGGTTGAACACCAGGCAGCCTGCAGCGTTCAGTATAAGTTGCAGGGGTTTGATGGCACAAGCGGAAAGCCCAGCCAACAGTTGCAGTAGTCCAGACGGGCGATGCCTGGATTAGGACCTGCGCCGCTTCCTGTGTGAGGTATGGTCGTACTCTACAGATGTTGTGGAGCATGAACCTGCAGGAGCGAGTCACTGCTTTGATGTTTGTAGAGAACGACAGGGTGTTGTCCAGGGTCATGCCAAGGTTCTTTGCACTCTGGGAGGGGGACACTGTGGAGTTGTCAACCTTGATGGAGAGGTCTTGGAGCGGGCAGGCCTTCCCCGGGATAAAGAGCAGCTCCATCATGTCGAGGTTGAGCTTGTGGTGGTGGGCTGACATCCAACCTGAGATATCTGCCAGGCACGCAAAGATGCGTGTCAAGGGGGGAAGGAGAAAAGTAGTTGAGTGTCATCCGCATAGCAAGGACAGGAGAGACCATGTGAGGATATGACGAAACCGAGTGACTTTGTGTATAGAGAGGGCCTAGAACCGAGCCCTGGGGGACACCAGTAGTGAGAGTACGTGGTGCAGACAAAGATCCTCTGCACATCACCTGGTAGGAGTGGCCTGCCAGGTAGGATGCGATCCTAGAGTGTGCAGAGCCTGAGACGCCCAGCCCTCTGAAAGGGTGCAGAGGAGGATTTGAAGGTTCATGGGGTCGAAGGCAGCAGATAGATCTAGGAGGATGAGAACAGAGGAGAGAGAGTCAGCTTTGGCAGTGCAGAAAGCCTCCGTGACACAGAGAAGATCAATCTCGGTTGAGTGACCCATCCTGAGACAGCATTCTCAAGTTTTTTGGAAAGAAAATAAAGAAGTAGTTTTTACGTCAGAGGGGTCGAGTGTTGGTTTCTTGACAAGGGTTTCTAGTCGCAGGATTTCATCTGGAGAGAGAAGGGAGAAAGAGGTCAAGGTGTAGGGTAGTTCTGTGTGAGTGGGACCAGTGGACTCAATAGGCTGAGTGAATGAGGAGCGGATGTCGTCAACCTTCTTTTCAAAGTGGTTGACAAAGTCGTCCGCAGAGAGGGAGGAGGGAGGGGGTGGAGAATTAAGGAGGGAGGAGAATGTGGAAAATCGTTTCCTAGGGTTAGAGGCAGAAGCTTGACATTTAGAGTGATAAAGTGGCTTTAGCAGCAGATACAGATGAAGAGAGGGTAGAGAGGAGGGAGTGAAAAGATGATCGGTCCTCCGGAAGCTCACAATGAGTCACTCAGCTACGGAGCAGGAGGGGAGGGCTGAGGCGGCCCCGGAAAATACTAAGAAACCTGCCTAAATGACTACCGACCCGTAGCACTGACGTCTGTAGCCATGAAGTGATTTGAAAGGCTGGTCATGGCTCACATCAACACCATTATCCCAGAAACCCTAGACCCACTCCAATTTGCATACCGCCCCAACAGATCCACAGATGATGCAATCTCTATTGCACTCCACACTGCCCTTTCCCACCTGGACAAGAGGAACACCTACGTGAGAATGCTATTCATTGACTACAGCTCAGCATTCAACACCATAGTGCCCTCAAAGCTCATCACTAAGCTAAGGATCCTGGGACTAAACACCTCCCTCTGCAACTGGATCCTGGACTTCCTGACGGGCCGCCCCCAGGTGGTAAGGGTAGGTAACAACACATCTGCCACACTGATCCTCAACACGGGGGCCCCTCAGGGGTGCGTGCTCAGTCCCCTCCTGTACTCCCTGTTCACCCATGACTGCATGGCCAGGCACGACTCCAACACCATCATTAAGTTTGCCGACGACACAACAGTGCTAGGCCTGATCACCGACAACGATGAGACAGCCTATAGGGAGGAGGTCAGAGACCTGGCCGTGTGGTGCCAGGATAACAACCTCTCCCTCAACGTGACCAAGACAAAGGAGATGATTGTGGACTACAGGGGGAAAAAAAGAGGACTGAGCACGCCCCCATTCTCATCGACGGGGCTGTAGTGGAACAGGTTGAGAGCTTCATGTTCCTTGGTGTCCACATCACCAACGAACTATCATGGTCCAAACACACCAAGACAGTCGTGAAGAGGGCACGACAAAGCCTATTCCCCCTCAGGAGACTGAAAAGATTCGGCATGGGTCCTCAGATCCTCAAAAAATTCTACAGCTGCACCATCGAGAGCATCCTGACAGGTTGCATCACCGCCTGGTATGGCAACTGCTTGGCCTCCGACCGCAAGGCACTACAGAGGGTAGTGCGTACGGCCCAGTACATCACTGGGGCCAAGCTTCCTGCCATCCAGGACCTCTATACCAGGTGGTGTCAGAGGAAGGCCCTCAAAATTGTCAAAGACTCCAGCCACCCTAGTCATAGACTGTTCTCTCTGCTACCGCACGGCAAGCGGTACCGGAGTGCCAAGTCTAGGTCCAAAAGACTTCTCAACAGCTTCTACCTCCAAGCCATAAGACTCCTGAACAGCTAATCATGGCTACCCGGACTATTTGCACTGCCCCCCCACCCCATCTTTTTACGCTGCTGCTACTCTGTTAATTATTTATGCATAGTCACTTTAACTCTACCCACATGTACATATTACTTCAACTACCTAAACTAGCCGGTGCCCCCGCACATTGACTCTGCACCAGTACCCCCCTGTATATATAGCCTCCCTACTGTTATTTTATTTGACTTCTGCTCTTTTTTTCTCAACACTTTTTTGTTGTTATATTTTACTTTTTTATAAAAAATAAATGCACTGTTGGTTAAGGGCTGTAAGTAAGCATTTCACTGTAATGTCTGCACCTGTTGTATTCGGCGCATGTGGCCAATAAGATTTGATTTAATTTGATTTGAAGAAAGGGGACAGTGCAAGTCATAGGATGCAGAAAGGGAAGATAGTTGGGTTGAAGAGGCAGAATCAGGAGACGGGAGGAAGAAGGATTTAGTAGAAGGGAGAGATGATAGGATAGAAGAGGAGAGAGTAGTGGGATAGAGAGAGTGAAGATTGCGACGGTGCATGACCATCTGGGTAGGGGCTGAGTGGCTAGAGTTGGAGGAGAGGGAGACAGAAAAGGAAAAGGAGACATAGAGGAGGGTTGCCATGAGATTAGTAGGCGAGCAGCCTCTAGTAAAGATGAGGTCAAGCGTATTGCCTGCCTTGTGAGTGGGAGGGGACTGGAAAAGGGTGAGGACAAAAGAGGCAAGGAGGGGAAAGAAAGAGTTGAAAATAAATGAATTGAAGGCAGACGTCAAGAAGTTGAAGTCTCCCAGTATGAAGAGCGGTGAGCCATTGTCAGGAAATCAGGTGAGTGAGGGAGAAAAGAGAAAATCTCCACCTAGGAGAAATGAGCAGCCCTGTGCCACCACTGCGATGACCAGATGCTCTCGGAATATGAGAGAAAAGATTAAGAGAGAGCAGCTGGGTTAGCAGTGTTCTCTGGGGTGATCCTTGTCTCCGTCTGGGTCCAAAATTCTAGGGACTGAAGGCTGAGATGAACTCGCAATCTTGACCGCAGATCGACAGTTTCAAAAGCTGCCCGAGACCAGGAATTCCACATGGGTTGTGAACACAGGGTACACTAAATTAGAAGGGTTGCAGCCAAGGGGTGGGAAGTGTCTGTAAAGCCTACAGGGAGAGGAGCGAACTGGGATAGAAAACATACATAGTTGCCAACGCTACAAAATAGCAAAATGAGATAATCTGAAAATAAATAGGTAAAATACTGAGTGTTAGAGAGTGGTGTGGGGCCTTCCTCGAATAAGTCGGTGGAACCGTCTTTGTTTCAGCATGGTCTTAGTTTTGACAAGGAGAGCACAGCTTACACTAGCTAGGTTTTCTTCCAATTGGCGACAGATTTTTATGTGAACATTCTAAAATCTGCATAAAAACAATATGCACATCTTCCCACCAGAGATGTTTCCATCAAATACCTTTTGTGGGTAAATTCCAATGTACCAAATAAAAAATACATGTTAAATGGGTTGCCATCATATTTCCAACTCTACTGATGGTTTTCTCACAAAAGATGTTACGTTATATAGCGAGTGTACCCACTCCGGTATTGGCACATGCCCATGTCTAGCCAACATGATGAGATTATTATAAACAAAAGAGAGAGATTTTGATATTTTGTCAAACGACAGCCAAGCATCGATGATCATGTAACCAGAATAAGATCCTCGATATTTATTGGAAAGTAGCATCAAGCTCATCACCTTGCACTTTCACCACCACCCTGTGAAGTTCATCATAACTTATTTCATCTGTAGCCTAATAAACTGCATGTTTTACTGACGAGTGGTAGTGGGAGGACGATACATGTCAGTTTACTTCAATATGATGATTATTATATAAATGTTTGCGCATAAAAGCATTTATCGCATAATTCATTTTACAGACACAATAATATTCCACCTTGCCTAGCATATTTTTGTTGTTGTTGACATTTGGAAAGTTTACCAAGACATTTTTTGTTTCCATCAGGCCTGTCATGACAGTCACAAATTGCTCTTCCCCTTGATTGCATCCAGGACACGAGAGTATTACTGGAGTGTATGACCAGCTGGGCACATCAAGCCTAGACGATAGTGCAGCTCTAGAGCATACTGTCGACTGCCTAGGCTACTGCTTCTCTCAGGCGCAGCAGGTGCTTTCGATCGTTCAGCCTATGACTGTACAACCAGGAGGGACCATTACATCTACGTTACAGTTCATATAAGGAAATCAGTCAATTGAAATAAATTCATTAGGCCCTAATCTATGGATTTCACATGACTGGGAAAACAGATATGTATCTGTTGGTCACAGATGCCTCCCGAGTGGCGCAGTGGTCTAAGGCACTGCATCGCGGTGCTAGCTGTGCCACTAGAGATCCTGGTTCGAATCCAGGCTCTGTCGTAGCCGGCCTCGACCGGGAGACCCATGGGGCGGTGCACAATTGGCCCAGCGTCGTCCAGTGTAGGGGAGGGAATGGCCGGCAGGGATATAGCTCAGTTGGTAGAGCATGGCGTTTGCAACGCCAGGGTTGTGGGTTCGATTCCCACAGGGGGCCAGTATGAAAAATAAAAAAATTTATGCACTCACTAACTGTAAGTTGCTCTGGATAAGAGCGTCTGCTAAATGACTAAAATGTCAATGTAAAGAAAAGGTAGGGGCGTGGATCAGAAAACCAGTCAGTATCTGCTCATGCAGCTCGACACATCTCCTTCGCATAGAGTTGATCAGGCTGTTGATTGTGGCCTGTGGAATGTTGTCCCACTCCTCTTCAATGGCTGTGCAAAGTTGCTGGATATTGGCGGGAATTGTAACACGCTGTCATACACGTCGATCTAGAGCATCCCAAACCTGCTCAATGGGTGACGTCTTGTGGGTATGGAAGAACTGGGACATTTTCAGCTTCCAGGAATTGTGTTTAGATCCTTGCGACATGGGGCCATGCATTATCACATGAGTTGATGGCAGTGGATGAATGGCACGACAATGGGCCTCAGGATCTCATCATGGTACAGTGCCTTGCAAAATAATTCATCCCCCTTGGCGTTTTTCCTATTTTGTTGCATTACAACCTGAAATGTAAATTGTTTTTTATTTGGATTTCATGTAATGGACATACAACTTATCCAGAACGCTGCAGCCCGTCTGGTGTTCAACCTTCCCAAGTTCTCTCATGTCACCCCGCTCCTCCGCACACTCCACTGGCTTCCAGTTGAGGCTCGCATCTACTACAAGACCATGGTGCTTGCCTACGGAGCTGTGAGGGGAACGGCACCTTCTTACCTTCAGGCTCTGATCAGACCCTACACCCAAACAAGGGCACTACGTTCATCCACCTCTGGCCTGTTAGCTCCCCTACCTCTACGGAAGCACAGTTGCCGCTCAGCCCAATCAAAGCTATTCGCTGCTCTGGCACCCCAATGGTGGAACAAGCTCCCCCACGACGCCAGGACAGCAGAGTCACTGACCACCTTCCAGAGACACTTGAAACCCTACCTCTTTAAGGAATACCTGGAATAGTATAAAGTAATCCTTCTTCCCCCACCCCCCATAAAAATAAAAATAAACAAAAAGGTGGTTGTCCCACTGGCTATCATAACTTGAATGCACCAATTTGTAAGTCGCTCTGGATAAGAGCGCATGCTAAATGATGTAAATGTAAATGTAATACACAAAATAGTCCAAATTGGTGAAGTGAAATGAAAAAAATTACTTGTTTCAAAAAATTCTAAAAAATTAATAACGGAAAAGTGGTGCGTGCATATGTATTCACCCCCTTTGCTATGAAGCCCCTAAATAAGATCTGGTGCAACCAATTACCTTCAGAAGTCACATAATTAGTTAAATAAAGTCCACTTGTGTGCAATCTAAGTGTCACATGATCTCAGTATACAGGTAAAAGTCAGTAAATTAGAATATTTTGAAAAACTTGATTTATTTCAGTAATTGCATTCAAAAGGTGTAACTTGTACATTATATTTATTCATTGCACACAGACTGATGCATTCAAATGTTTATTTCATTTAATTTTGATGATTTGAAGTGGCAACAAATGAAAATCCAAAATTCCGTGTGTCACAAAATTAGAATATTACTTAAGGCTAATACAAAAAAGGGATTTTTTAGAAATGTTGGCCAACTGAAAAGTATGAAAATGAAAAATATGAGCATGTACAATACTCAATACTTGGTTGGAGCTCCTTTTGCCTCAATTACTGCATTAATGCGGCGTGGCATGGAGTCGATGAGTTTCTGGCACTGCTCAGGTGTTATGAGAGCCCAGGTTGCTCTGATAGTGGCCTTCAACTCTTCTGCGTTGTTGGGTCTGGCATTCTGCATCTTCCTTTTCACAATACCCCACAGATTTTCTATGGGGCTAAGGTCAGGGGAGTTGGCTGGCCAATTTAGAACAGAAATACCATGGTCCGTAAACCAGGCACGGGTAGATTTTGCGCTGTGTGCAGGCGCCAAGTCCTGTTGGAACCTGAAATCTCCATCTCCATAGAGCAGGTCAGCAGCAGGAAGCATGAAGTGCTCTAAAACTTGCTGGTAGACGGCTGCGTTGACCCTGGATCTCAGGAAACAGAGTGGACCGACACCAGCAGATGACATGGCACCCCAAACCATCACTGATGGTGGAAACTTTACACTAGACTTCAGGCAACGTGGATCCTGTGCCTCTCCTGTCTTCCTCCAGACTCTGGGACCTCGATTTCCAAAGGAAATGCAAAATTTGCTTTCGTCAGAAAACATGACTTTAGACCACTCAGCAGCAGTCCAGCTCTTTTTCCTTAGCCCAGGTGAGACGCTTTTCGCGCTGTTTCTTGGTCAACAGTGGCTTGACACGAGGTATGCGGCAGTTGAAACCCATGTCTTTCAAGCGTCTCTTGGTGGTGGATCTTGAAGCCCTGACTCCAGCAGCTGTCCACTCCTTGTGAATCTCCCCCACATTTTTGAATGGGTTTTTTTTCACAATCTTGACTAGGGCGCGGTGATCCCTATCGCTTGTACACTTTTTCTGACCACAGTTTTTCCTTCCCTTTGCCTCTCTATTAATGTGTTTGGACACAGAGCTCTGAGAACAGCCAGCCTCTTCTGCAATAACCTTTTGTGTCTTTCCCTCCTTGTGCAATGTGTCGATGGTCGCCTTTTGGACAGCTGTCAAATCTGAAGTCTTCCCCATGTTTGTGTAGGCTTCAGAACTGGACTGAGAGACCATTTAAAGCCCTTTGCAGGTGTTTTGAGTTAATCAGCTGATTAGTTTGTGGCACCAGGTGTCTTCAAAATGTAACCCTTACACAATATTCTAATTTTGTGACACACGGAATTTTGGATTTTCATTTGTTGCCACTTCAAATCATCAAAATTAAATGAAATAAACATTTGAATGCATCAGTCTGTGTGCAATGAATAAATATAATGTACAAGTTACACCTTTTGAATGCAATTACTGAAATAAATCAAGTTTTTCAAAATATTCTAATTTACTGACTTTTACCTGTATATACACCTATTCTGAAAGGCCCCAGAGTCTGCAACACCACTAAGGAAGGGGCACCACCAAGCAAGCGGCACCATGAAGACCAAGGAGCTCTCCAAACAGGTCAGGGACAAAGTTGTGGAGAAGTACAGATCAGGGTTGGGTTATAAAAAAATATCCAAAACTTTGAACATCCCACGGAGTACCATTAAATCCATTATTAAAAAATGGAAAGAAATGGCACCACAACAAACCTGCCAAGAGAGGGCCGCCCACCAAAACTCACAGACCAGGCAAGGAGGGCATTAATCAGAGAGGCAACAAAGAGACCAAAGATAACCCTGAAGGAGCTGCAAAGCTCCACAGCGGAGATTGGAGTATCTGTCCATAGGACAACTTTAAGCCGTACACTCCACAGAGCTGGGCTTTACGGAAGAATGGCCAGAAAAAAGCCATTGGTTAAAGAAAAAAACAAGCAAACACGTTTGGTGTTCGCCAAAGGGCATGTGGGAGACTCCCCAAACATATGGAAGAAGGTACTTTGAGCTTTTTGGCCATCAAGGAAAACACAATGTCAAGCGCAAACCCAACACCTCTCATCACCCCGAGAACACCATCCCCACAGTGAGGGAAACCTGTTTCAGTCTTCCAGAGATTTGAGACTGGGATGGAGGTTCACCTTCCAGCAGGACAATGACCCTAAGCATACACTCGAGTGGTTTAAGGGGAAACATTTAAAGGTCTTGGAATGGCCTAGTCAAAGCCCAGACCTCAATCCAATTGAGAATCTGTGGCATGACTTAAAGATTGCTGTACACCAGCGGAACCCATCCAACTTGAAGGAGCTGGACCAGTTTTGCCTTGAAGAATGGGCAAAAATCCCAGTGGCTAGATGTGCCAAGCTTGTAGAGACATACCCCAAGAGACTTGCAGCTGTAATTGCTGCAAAAGATGGCTCTACAAAGTATTGACTTTGGGGGGGTGAATAGTTATGCACACTCAGGTTTTCTGTTTTTTTGTCTTATTTCTTGTTTGTTTCACACAAAAAAAATATTTTGCATCTTCAAAGTGGTAAGCATGTTGTGTAAATCAAACGATACAAACCCCCCAGAAATCCATTTTAATTCCAGGTTGTAAGTTAACAAAATAGGAAAAATGCCAAGGGGGGTGAATACTTTCGCAAGCCACTGTATCTCTGTGGGCTGCGGTTGGGAGGCCGATTGGATGTACTACCAAATTCTCTAAAACGTCAAATGAACATACAATTCTCTGGCAACAGCGCTGGTGGACATTCCTGCAGTCAGCATGCCAATTGTACGCTCCCTCAAAACTTGAGACATCTGTGGCATTGTGTTGTGTGACAAAACTGCACATTTTAGAGTGGCCTTTTATTGTCCCTAGCACAAGGTGCACCTGTGTAATGATCATGCTGTTTAATCAGTTTCTTGATATGCCACACCTGTCAGGTAGATGGATTTTCTTGGCAAAGGAGAAACACTCACTATCAGGGATGTAAACAAATTTGTTCACAAAATTCACATTTCTGGGCTCTTTTATTTCAGCTCATGTTGCGTTTATATTTTTGTTCAGTACATTTACAACAATTGTCCCATGCATAGCCAGTCAAAGGACTTCCTATATAATTAATTAATTAACTGACCAAAATGCTGAAACTTTAAGTGACAGCTGTGTCGCCAAATGCTTTTGCATCCAAGGGGACTTTGCATAGATAACATATAGGGCTACTTCCGGATCTTTTTATTACTGCTATGCATGTAATGCAAGTTTACTTTACGAATAGAGGAACTGACCGTTTCGCGGCTGGGTCAGGACTGTTTGAAATACTGTAGAACTTTGCAAATCTCAAGCGTTAAAATCATGAATTAATTCATACAAGAGGCTTCTTTACAGCTATACCATTGAATGTTTCATTAATTGGGTATGTCTTAAAACTTTCCAGTTTTTTTTGTGGGTGTGCAAATGGACAGCAAAGTGACAAGGGAGAAATCCTCTTTTAGGTTCAACTGGAGCGTACAGTGGCATGCAAAAGTTTTCACCCCCCTTGGCATTTTTCCTATTTGTTGCCTTACAACCTGGAATTGAAATGGATTTCTGGGTGGTTTGTATAATTTGATTTACACAACCACTTTGAAAATGCAAAACATTTTTTTGTGTGAAACAAACAAGAAATAAGACAAAAAAACAGAAATCTTGAGTGTGCATAACTATTCACCCCCCCCCCCCCAAAGTCAATACTTTGTAGAGCCACCTTTTGCAGCAATTACAGCTGCAAGTCTCTTGGTTTATGTCTCTGTAAGCTTGGCACATCTAGCCACTGGGATTTTTGCCCATTCTTCAAGGCAAAACTGCTCCAGCTCCTTCAAGTTGGATGGGTTCCGCTGGTGTACAGCAATCTTTAAGTCATACCACAGATTCTCAATTGGATTGAGGTCTGGGCTTTGACTAGGCCATTCCAAGACATTTAAATGTTTCCCTTAAACCATTCGAGTGTTGCTTTAGCAGTTTGCTTAGGGTCATTGTCCTGCTGGAAGGTGAACCTCTGTCCCAGTCTCAAATCTCTGGAAGAATGAAACAGGTTTCCCTTAAAAATTTCCCTGTATTTAGGGCCATCCATCATTCCTTAAATTTTGACCAGTTTCCCAGTCCCTGCCGATGAAAACAAATGACTAGGCCATTCCAAGACATCTAAATGTTTCCCCTTAAACCACTCGAGTGTATGCTTAGGGTCATTGTCCTGCTGGAAGGTGAACCTCCATCCCAGTCTCAAATCTCTGGAAGATTGAAACAGGTTTCCCTCACTGTGGGGTTGGTGTTCTCGGGGTGATGAGAGGTGTTGGGTTTGTGCCAGACATAGCGTTTTCCTTGATGGCCAAAAAGCTCAATTTTAGTCTCATCTGACCAGAGTACCTTCTTCCATCTGTTTGGGGAGTCTCCCACATTGTTACGTGGAGTGGAACAGGGGAACCCAAGAGCAGACTCAGATGTGGAGACTGGGATGAAGTAAGTGTAGTATCGAGTAAATGCTGGCAATTATTGCTGATAAACAAAGGAGTCCGCTCATACTGAACCTTTGATCATAAGTTTATTCATATCACAAGATTCCAGCATAAGTGACGGATGTCATGACACCCGGAGAGCAGTGTCCTCGAATTGTAATGTCTGCTCTAACCTCTTCTTCGTCCAGCATATACTTATAAACAATGCAAAAATATGGGTTGCTCCCTCTGCTGTCCAATCACCTGTCTCCCCTGGGGCGTCACCCTACAAATGGCTACTTTTGAACTAAGATAAACATCCCCTCTTTGTTCCTCTAGAATAGTCATAATCTTAATACACTACATTCCCCCCTTCGAGACGAACTAAAAGTCTCGAAAACAAACAGAATAGGATTATGACAAGTAACAATTTATCTTATTGAGTATCTTTAACATTAAACCAAAAACATTTTCCTCTAGAGTGTAAATACCTTTCTATGAAATATGAATAAATGTTTATGAAGTGTGAATACATTACTATGAAATATGAACTAATCTTTCTGGAGTGTGAGAGCGAAAAACTGTCTGGCAACTTCGTTCCAAATATCCATCCATCAATCAAGACAGTAAAATTCTCTCACGGTCCCTCTGCCCCAGGCAACCACCTAGGTACTCCCGATGAACTCATAAATCCTTATCAATGCATTTGAAACTATGATGCAATTAAATACACATGTAAGCCCCTGCAAACAAAATACTATCCAAAATGTCCACTCTAAGGCTGGTCAACCCATCGGACCCTACCGTGGACCTCTATCCCTGCCTAGTCTCCCTGTCCCTAAGCATTCCCGAAATAAACAAAAACATCTAAGATCCCCACATGTATCCAATAATCATCAAATATCATTCTACAAAAATTAATACCTAAGAATATGACACAAATTATATATTACACATGCAAATATGTCTATATTTCATTGCAGACACTGGAATGTAGTCCACTACACTTCATCTCCTCCGTAGTCTCCTCTTCCAATGCATTGTTGATGATGGAATCGGAATCTTTCCACACCTTCCTTGTTCCATCTCCTCCAGTCATTCTCCTTTCATATTGTCCCTTCATATTGTCCTTGTTTGAGTATTTCAATCTTTACATTTTCCCCCAAACGCTTCTGGAAGAAAAGAAAAGACCAAACAGTATCTTTTGCAAAACAACACTTTCAAATTA
Source organism: Coregonus clupeaformis (assembly GCF_020615455.1). Classification (NCBI taxonomy): domain Eukaryota; kingdom Metazoa; phylum Chordata; class Actinopteri; order Salmoniformes; family Salmonidae; genus Coregonus; species Coregonus clupeaformis. The sequence continues at coordinate 24,157,106 of NC_059210.1, read as the reverse complement.
AACATCAATATCAACTAAGAATATAAAAATTATATATAAATGATGTATGAATCAATATAAATGATAGAATAATGAAATAGGATAATGTGATTTATTCATACACTTCCCCCCTTTGATTCATAACATCATACTAAAATCACACTAATATTGAAAAAAATTTGAAAAATGATCCAAAAATCAAAAAGGATATTTATCATCAATACTCCATCCAGTCCCACTTGTCCCTCTTCATCCAGATCAGGAACAGTCAACAACGGCATCTGAGTGTTGTCTCCAGGCATCACTACTCCAACCTATCTCAATATCATAGCTTTCTCAAAGGTCAGTAACAAATTACAAACATCACACACAGTGCTATCAAAACTGCCATTAAAATCTAATCCATCACTGCTCCTACTGGGCCTAACTGATCTTGCAACCAAGACTTCGCTGACCATCCAGCTCCTTCAGATCTACCAAACGCATCCCTTAAATTCTTCAATGCATCTATAACACTCGTGATATTATCGGAACTATCTGGGATCAAAGTATAACAATAATCCCCCGTCAGATTCATAGCCAAACATAAGCCACCTTGTTTTGCTAAAATATAGTCAAGAGCCATGTCATGTTTCAACAGCGTCAGTCTGTGACTTCTTTGAGTATTTGACAGAAGGTTAAACTCTCTTATTGTTTCATTCGCAAACCCCTGCAAAGTATAGTTAATATTATCAATATGATCTGTCAAAAATGTTACCCCATACCATGGAAAAAGTCCCCCCTTCTCTCTTAGACTTATCCTCCAATGATAGGCTTCAAGACTATGAAATGTCGTCATGTCCCTTTTCACCCTATTTCCAAACCTAGAATCAGATTTATCTGTGTCCGGTGCTACCCCTCTTTTAATGGTAAAAGCCTCATATGGAAGCTTCAACGTTGACATGTAACAACATCCTGTCCATCCATAGGGTAAGAATATATACGCTTTATCACCACAAACCCTCCAAATATCTCTAAAATTCCCAATAGTCACATTGTCAGGCAAAAGCTAATCTTTTAACCATCAAAGTCCTGCTCTTCTTACTAACTGGAACATAAAAAGTAACATTATATTTCTCATTACTACCCTTAAGGTCATGCATACCCAAAGTTATCATATAATCATCACAATCTGATATTCCCATAAACATACCCCTTACATCATATGTTTTATTAGAACAAAAACAACTTTTAGCCCTCACTGGTTTCACCTCCAATGCTTCAGGGTTCGCTGTTACCTGATTTTCCTTCCCATCTAACAAATTCACATAAGTTAATTCACTTAACCCAATAACACTTAAACCTAGGCTTAAACAAATGTTTTGACAACGACATTATTTTATCTGTTACTGATTGTTGCTGATACAACAGTCATGACAAAGCATAAGATTGACACATACTCGATAGAGGTTGAGCGACCGTCTCTAAAATGTTTGGTGCTGGAATTCTCAACAGACATGGACCCTCAAGATTCCTCACTGATCTTACAGAATGAGCTAGCTGCTGGAACCAAAGATTCCTACCTGCCCATCCATCTTTAATTTTCACAACAGAAGAATCAAACCCATAAGCCTCCCATTTAGTTTCTCTCTTCCCTAACGAGCGGTACTGATCAGATACCTCTCCTTGTCTGTCATTAAAATCAAAGACCTCATCCTGTACCTCCATGATAGTATCCTTCACTATTTCAGATGAATCTATATTGTTCTCTACCACTATCTGCTCTCCTATTTTAACCCTATCCTTACTATCATTGACAGCACTCTCTATCCGTACCATAAACCCCTGAGTCCTTCTTGCTACCCCCTTTAATTTCAGAAAAGTTGTTGTCGGTGTCGGTGTCATACTTCCTACATTTGTTATTGCCGTCGCATCATTAATCCCTTCCAAAGTTACCATTAAAGTAGTTGATTTAGTTGATGTATTAACACCCTTAACTACTTCTAGTGGGAAAGCTACCGATATCCTCTATATATTATTTACTGTTGGAGTGGCTACTGTAATATACTTCTCCTGAACTCCTTTGGTGACTGTGGAAGCTTCAACAGACTTCAACTATTCCATTATAAGCGTCACTTTACGAATTACATAGCCTTTTAACCAATAATTCTTAACCGGAACAAATTTTAATGCTTGCACTAGATAAGTACACATATATTCTCCCTGATCTTTCTCTGTAACATTACGCAAACTAAATGAACAATCACTCATAACCCTCTTCCACTTCATATCATTGTACAAAATATACTTCCTTTGACTAGGGGCAACAGCTTCTACTTCTGGTCCTGATAACAATACTTCTTCTCCATAATTATCTCTCCATGTGGGAGGAACGTCCCCATCCTAACCCTAATAACAGTCTTTTTCCCCCTAAAATTGGTGCTGGAGCTATTGGTTCCCTTATAATCAAATGCGATATATTTATGGCTTTAATAACTATCAATGTTGAAAGAGTTAAATTGCTTCTCACTGTTGTTTTAATATACTGAAGTGTTAATGTCATTATTGTTACTTCATCTATTTTCCCTAAGACTTTTAACTCCTTGTATTTCCCTCTATCACCACTAGTGTCACTTTTTTTTTTTAGCTCTCAGTCCTACCTCTAATCCCTGACTTTCAAACTTTTGATTATAAAAAATACACCTACAATTACCTTGATCTTCCTGCTGGGAACTGTAAGTATAGATACTCAATCACCCTCAATCTTCTCTTATCATTCAGCAACGCATACTTTCTCAATGCATCTGCTCCTAACAGATCTAAACTCCTACCATATCTATCTTCCCACTAAACTCTAAAATGTCCTTCACCACTGTTCTCTCTCTCTTACTACTAACTAACATTGAAACTTAGCTTACTGTCTTAGAGTTCCTTCAACCCTAGTTCTCCTAACTTTTTTAATCTAATCTTTTCTCCTAACCTTTAAAAACCTTTTCCACTGATTTATTCACAAAATCCCTTTACCACCAATTTTTAGAATATGTGATTGGGAAGTCCCCACCTGCCTCTGACTTCTTTACACACAGACTTGGCAAACGACTAAACATCCTTTAGCCTAGTTTGAAATCCCTTGGTGTAGGAATGTAACCAAGAATAACAGTCACCCCTTTTAACTTTATTCTTCAGACAGATTGCCTAATAGGCAGTCTAATAGATTATCATCCTTCCTATGATATTATCTTTTCAAGCAAATATGATTCCCAAAAACCCTATTCTTTTTTAAATCTTCTACCAGACAGCCGTCTAGTGTACATCTTATTGTACAGTTCAATTTACACCATGCATCTCTTCCCAACAATGCAATAGGTATATGTTCTAATATTAGTATGTCTATTTTAATTTCTCTTTGATTTTTATAGAAGAGCTCAATTGGTTCCTTAAGAGTAATTAGCTGTTTTACTACCTCAAATCCCTATCCTAATTAGTTAATTTTACATAGTGAGATGTTTAACCTCTTTAGGCTCAACACAGATAAAAGTTTTTCCACTATTCACCATCACTTCTCATAGTCCTCTGTTTTTACTTCAATTGTTGGATATTTTCCCTTCTTCTCTAATCGATGCTATCAGCTGACACCCCCCTTCGTATCTTCTAGGCACTCTAGAATCCTTGAAGGGTTCACCTAGAGAACAGGTGATCTTCACTTGCTCCTTTATCTTCCTCAGAAATGTCCTCTGTTGTTTCCTCCTGGCCCATTGCACTCACAGGTAAAGTAACCAACCTGTCCACAATTATAACACTCTTCTGAAAGTTGCTGGAAGTGTGGCTGAAATCTTCCTCCTCCTTCTAAGCCTTCTCGTCCTCTTCCTCTCCAATTCTGTGTCTGTCCAGAAACTGTCTGTGGATATGAAACAACTGGTACCCCCAATGGTGGCTGGTACAATTGCATTTGACCTTGTTCAGTTGAAGCTGCAGCAGTGATTGTTGATTTGGTTCACTCTGATTCTTCATAACCAAAGCTTCTCTTCTCCTTCTTCTTCTCCACCAGTTGTAAGTTGTATTTGATTGAGTTTTCTGAGAGTTTCTTGATCCTGTTCTTTCTTGTTGTTGACATATCAGGATTCTTCAACAGCTTATATTCTAAGTTCTGTCCCCGAAATATCATCTTCCATCATCTTCTTACTAGTGGCCTTTTCCCTTGGCCTCACTGTATTCTTCTCTTAGTTTCCAGACATCTCGGTTTTTCTTACTTCTGGAGTTTTGGATTCATCTTTCTGGTCGTTTCTGCTTGTCCTCTATCTATTATTCGTTCATCTTCATCTCTGATGCAATAATCACCCTCCTGGATGATCACTGGAAGCTGAGGATAAACATCCCTAAGCTCTACTTCCTTCTCATAAGGTGGGGGTCTTTTTGCTGAATCCGTATGTGAGAAAGTACTCTTACTAACTTCTGCCATTAGTTTTTCTGTCGCCTTCTCTTCCTTTAGCCTTTTCTCTATACCTTTGTTTATCTTATCGCTGGAATCTTTTATCAGTTTTTGTTTGAGAATGAAGGGCAACTTTTGTTTCATTTGCCGGATAACCTAGCAATACTTTAGTTAAAGGATTACTATTTTGTACTATATCAACAGGTGTAATTACCTTCATAGCCTTGCTGTCCTTTCTCCCCATTGTAACAACCCTTTTATATTCCTTTATTGTGAATTATTTTATTTTAGACTATATAGCCTATGGCTTCCCCCCTTTAATTATTAATATAAACCAAACAACCAAAAAAATATATATATATTTTTTAATTAAAATACAAAATCAATTAAAAAATCAAATAAAAATTATGAATAATTAAAACCAATTTTTTATTTCTATATCCTATCTTACCAATTTATCAATTAGTGGCTATCTTACCACAACCCATCAGGAAAGTAAATGCAAGTAGTCAACTTCACAGCAATCCTAAAAACAAAGCCTTCTAATCCTACAACACTACAATTCCCATAAACCCCCTTGCTCTATAAGCACCCAATTATCTTAATTTTACAGAATAATGTCAGTACTCGATTTCCAACACAACTGTAATCAAACCCCAGTGATGCACAGAAACTCCAAAATGCAATCTTTATTCAAATGATCAGTCTGTTGCCAAGCCTCTGTGAAATTGTCATAACATCAAATATCCTGTAGGGGAAGATTTTGTAAACAGAACCAGCCTGATATGACTCGATCCTCTGTCGCGTCACACCTTTCCCGTGATGTATACGTCAGCACTTCCTGTATCTCTTCCTCTTTCTCTCCTCTCGTCCTATCGTTCCTCTCATATGACAAAAGAGCATAGAAACAGAAAAAGAATTTAGCAGTTTATGCAATCACTGAGTTATTTCCAGCATTCAATATTCCTTCGTTCACATTCGCTCTAAGAATCAACTCAGGAATAAATATAGATAGCTCAATAACATTATTTTATTTTAATCCGTCATTTTATTTTATTTATTTTAATTAGTCAACATATATTTCTCTCATTTATCAATTCAATAGGTCACAAAACCAGTTTCATCTTTAACCAACAGCCGCTTTAACAACTAGAAGATTTCATTCATTTTCAAATCTTTTCTCTTTGTTCCCTCTCGTCTGTTTCTCTGTCTCCCCCTGCAGCACAATCCAACAGAAATATGACCAATTTACCCAAAATCCCCCTTGTTGTAGTTTTAGTAAACAACGTGTTGTAGTTTAGTACCGTAAAATCAAACGTGTCATAATCTCGTGCCGTAAACTCCCCCGTTTTGTAGTGTAGTGTCGTAAAATTAAACGCATGCGCAAATACATTTAACGATACGATTTCCAGACAATAGAACGTCAGCATTCTGCCACAGCCCCTCTCTTTTACCCCTTATAGTCAAACAATAACACTTAACAGAGCTCACAATCGCATAGAACCTGAATTCTACACACACAAACATAATTTAAGAGGCTTTATTCCATCGCAATGGCCCTCTAAGGTCACACGTTAGCATGTAGCACGCAACACAATTAGCATTAGCATTTAGCATTAGCCTTTATGTACAATGTGGCATGAAACACAATCAGCATTTAGCATTAGCATTAGCATTTAGTATTAGCATGTATCTAACCTGTGGCTTGCAACACGTAACAAGTAACCTGCACTGCCCTTTTCTTTGTCTTATTCTCTACCGTTTATGACGCCGTGAGTTCAATGGCTATCTACTGAGAAGTTCCCTCACGCAGATATCCCGTCGAATAAAAGATGAGCAGTAACCACAATCAAATAAATCCCATCAACCCCAGTCTTTAGACTGACCTAAAAACACCTAACGCGTTATGAGGATTTATGGCCCACCATGAGGTCGCCCCCCTGGGGTCTTTACAAGATGCAATGCCCTAATTTTGTATACGTATATCTGCCTTGTACATCTGCCTTGTATTATATCTGCCAATATCTGCCTTAATCACTACCATCGATTGCTCTAAAATTCCAAGCCTACTCTCCCCCCTTTTGCACTGTCTACCAGTGCAAAGAAATTTATAATGATTAGCCAGACCCCCAGTTCTCAGCAATAAAGCAACATAAAGCACATCGGTTCTAACGGTACATCTCTCCAGTACACACTCAAATAGCATCCAAACTAACAAACTCCCAAAGCGGTGAGGAAAAACTCACCCTTATCTGGCCATGACTTCAGAAGGAGTTAGCTTGGCGGCAATGAATGGAACAAAGAGATGCAGTCCTTCCCTTTTCGTGACGCCATTTGTAGTATCGAGTAAATGCTGGCAATTATTGCTGATAAACAAAGGAGTCCGCTCATACTGAACCTTTGATCATAAGTTTATTCATATCACAAGATTCCAGCATAAGTGACGGATGTCATGACACCCGGAGAGCAGTGTCCTCGAATTGTAATGTCTGCTCTAACCTCTTCTTCGTCCAGCATATACTTATAAACAATGCAAAAATATGGGTTGCTCCCTCTGCTGTTCAATCACCTGTCTCCCCTGGGGCGTCACCCTACAAATGGCTACTTTTGAGCTAAGATAAACATCCCCTCTTTGTTCCTCTAGAATAGTCATAATCTTAATACACTACATAAGCTTACGATCTGGCAGTGTGGAAGTGGCAGGACTGAGTATTTGTAGAGGTCTTGATTATGGAACAGGTTGCAGCTGGTGGGGAGCTGCTCTAACTCCAGCACACCTGTCTCCGCCCACAGAGAGAGTACTGGGGGAGTGGCGGCAGGTCAACGAGACACAGGATGAGCAGTACCCCCCCCCCTACGGGCGCATCCTGGTGCCCGACCAGGCTTATCTGGGTGTGAGGTATAGAAATCCCGTAAGAGGGAGGGGTCCAGAATGTGATGGCAGGGCACCCAGCAGCGCTCCTCAGGCTCATATCCCTTCCAGTCCACCAGGTACTGCCAGCCACGACCCCGACGGCGCACGTCCAGAAGCCACCGGACGGTATAGGCAGGATGGTCATCGATGAGCCGAGGGGGTGGAGAAGCTGCTGCAGGAGGAGACAGGGGACTGGAGCAGACAGGTTTAATCAGGGATATGTGGAAGGTAGGATGAATCCTGAGAGAGGCTGGGAGTTTCAGGACACCGCAGAGGGGTTAATGACACGGTCCATTTCAAAGGGACCAATGAATCGGGGGGAAAAGTTTATCGATGCCACCTTCAATAGCAGGTCCTTCGATGAGAGCCATACATTTTGACCCGGGGTATAGACTGGAGCTGAGGCCCGGCGACGGTTGGCTTGGGACTGGGTCCTGTCGGAGGCACGAAGAAGGGCAGCCGGGCCTTCCTCCAGGTACGGTGACAACGGCACAGATGGTCCTGGACAGAGGGAACCGCAACCTCAACCTCTTGGGCGGGGAACAAGGGGGGTTTGTAACCCAGATTACACTCGAAGGGGGACATACCTGACGAGGCGTTGGTGAGGGTGTTGTGGGCATATTCAACCCAGGGTAGCTGAGCGCTCCAGGAGGAAGGGTTATCAGAAGTCAAGCAGCGTAGGGCAGTCTCCATCTCTTGGTTGGCCAGTTCGGTCTGGCCGTTGGTCTGGGGGTGATATCCAGAAGAAAGACTGACGTTGATACCAAGAGCTGAACAGAAGGATCTCCATACCTGGGAGGTAAACTGGGGTCCTCTGTTGGAAACGATGTCAGTGGGGATGCCATGCAGACGAAACACATGGGATACTAACAGGTCCGCAGTCTCCCTGGAGGACGGGAGCTTGGAGAGGGTAATGAAGTGAGTCATTTTGGAAAACCTGTCAGTGATGGTGAGGATGATGGAGTTATCGTCAGATGGGGGATGGCCAGTGACGAAGTCCAGAGCTATGTGTGACCAGGGGTGACTGGGTATGGGAAGAGGGCGGAGAAGACCTGAAGTGGGTTTAGTGGAGGTTTTGTTCCGGGCACAAACCGAACAGGCTGAGACAAACTCCCGGACATCTCTCTACATGGTGGGCCACCAAAAGCTCTGACGCAGGAAGGCGAGGGTCTAGTTAATACCAGGGTGACAGGTGAGGTGGGTAGAATGGCCCCACTGAAGAACATCGATCACAATCTGGGACAAACAGAGCATTACTAGGACCGTTACCCGGGTCAAGCTGGTTCTGCTGAGCCTGGTGGATACGGGATTCGATCTCCCAGGTGACGGTGGCAATGATGCAGGTGGATGGCACAATGGCTTCTGGCTCGGTACCCATGTTGTCGGTGGTGAACTGGCAAAAGAGGGCATCAGGCTTGGTATTCTTCGAACCGGGGTGATAAGTGAGTGTGAAATTGAATCTACCGAAGAACAAGGCCCACCTGGCTTGCCGGGAGTTCAGACGTTTGTCGGTCTGGATGTAGGACAGGTTTTTATGGTCAGTCCACACGATGAAGGGGGTTACAGAGCCCTCCAGCCAGTGAAGCCATTCCTCCAGATCCAGCTTAACTGCCAGGAGTTCCCGGTTTCCGATGTAAAAATTCCTCTCTGCAGGTGAGAGCTTATGGGAAAAGAATGCACATGGGTGGACCTTCTGATCAGAGGGGGAACATTGAGACAGAACAGCACCTACCCCTGTGTCAGAGGCATCCACCTCCACGATGAACTGGAGTTCTGGGTCGGGCTGAGTAAGGACCGGAGCGGAAGTGAAGCGACGCTTGAGTTCCAGGAATGCTGCCTCTGCCTCAGGAGTCCAGTGGAACGGAGTGGAGGTGGAGGTGAGAGTGATGAGAGGTGCTGTCAGACGGCTGTAGTTGCGGATGAAACGTCTGTAAAAAATGTGCAAACCCCAGGAAACGCTGTAGCTGCTTCAGGTTGGAGGGCACAGGCCACTCTGTGACTGCCATGAACTTGGCGGGGTCCATATGTAACTGTCCCTGTGGAATAATATAACCCAGGAAAGACACTGTGGCAGCATGGAACTCACATTTTTCAGCTTTAACAAAAAGCTTATTCTCCAACAGCCGTTGAAGAACTTGCCGAACGTGTTTCTGGTGAGCCTCAGGGTCCTTGGAAAAAATCAGGATGTCATCTAAATAGACAAAAACGAAGCGTCCAATAACATCCCTCAGCATGTCATTGACTAGGTTCTGGAAAACAGCAGGGGTGTTAGTAAGACCAAAAGTCATGACCAAATACTCAACGTGACCAAGTGGTGTGTTGAACGCAGTCTTCCACTCGTCCCCCTCTCTTATGCGGACAAAGTGGTAGGCATTCTGGAGGTCGAGTTTGGTAAACACCGTGGCACCATGGAGGGGGGCAAAAGCAGAGCTGATGAGTGGTAAGGGGTACTTGTTCTTAACAGTGATATTATTCAGCCCACGGAAGTCTATGCATCTAGGCATCAGTGACCCATCCTCCTTCTTCACAAAGAAAAACCAAGCACCCACCGGGGAGGAAGATGGCTTGATAAGTCCTGCAGCCAGAGAATCCTGGATGTACCTCTCCATAGCCTCTTGCTCGGGACGAGAGAGGTTTAACAACCGGCTACTGGGGAGAGGAGCTCCAGGCTGGAGGTCAATGGCGCAGTCATACAGCCGATGAGGCGGCAGCGACAGGGCGTGGTGCTTGCTGAACACAGGAGCTACATCGTGATACTCGGGAGGAACTGATGACAGGTCTGGAGGTTCTGGAATGAACTGGGACACAGACAAGGCAGGGGGAAGGGCAGAATGTAAACAATAAGAATTACAAAATGAACAAGTGGTTACCTTTCCGGCGGTCCAGTCAATCTGTGGGTTGTGTAGCTTTAACAATGGATGGCCAAGAACCAGGGGAGAGTAAGGACAGTCGATTATATGGAAACTGATCTTTTCCTGGTGATTTCCAGAGAGACGCAGGATGAAAGGGATGGTTCTCTCACAGACACGGGTGAGAAGCTGTCCATTGAGAGCATTGGCATCGAGGGGTGAATCGAGTGGGACAGTGGGGTGAATCGAGTGGGACAGTGTCCAGGCCCAACTGGGTAACGACACCTCGGTCCAGGAAGCTCTTGTCGGCGCCCGAATCGATGAGAGCAGACAGAGGAAAAGCCTGGCTCTGCCACACAAGGTTGCCTTCAAGCAGGGTTCTGGGGGAAGATGGGCAGGCGATTTGCTCAACAGTATATTCCCCACTACTGCCGAGCCCCCTCTTTTGCTGGACTCAGGGAACAAGTGGTAACAAAGTGACCAACCTGGCCACAGTATAGGCAGCTCCTAGCGCTGATTCGTCGTTGCCTCTCCTCTGGAGAGAGACGGGCCCGGCCGAGCTGCATGGGTTCAGGATCTGGACGAGCCTGGGGATGGAGTGCAGTCGGAGAAGGAGGACAAGGCACTGAAGCAGATGTTATGGGACATGCAAACCTACCTACCCTCTCCCTCTGACGCTCACGGAGACGGTTGTCGATGCGGATAGCGAGAGAGATGATTTCATCAAGTCTATCAGGCTCATCTCTGGACACCAACTCGTACTTGAGGGTCTCAGTGAGCGCGTTCCATAATGCTCCCTGAAGGGCTTCCTCATTCCAGCCGCTCTCAGCGGCGAGGGTGCGGAACTCACATGCCATCTCAGCAACACTATGGGGGCCTAGACGGAGGGACAGGAGTCGCTTAGCTGCATCCTTACCGCAGACCGGGTGGTCGAAGACTTTCTTCATCTCCTCCGTGAATCTGGAGTAGGAGAAGCAGATGGGGGACTGTCTCCCCCACACCGCCGTGGGCCCGTTCGCTAGCATAAGAGTAAGGCTATTGCTCAAATACTAGTGAACATTGTACCAAAAAGGCTCTGCACGCTCCGAGGTTGCCATCGTAATGCTCGGGAGTCGGAACAAACGGCTCCCGGAGCGGAGGAGAAGGACTTGGAACTGGTTGTGAGCTCTGGGCGAAGGGTCGGCCCAGTAGGTCAGACAGGCTCTGTGAAAACTCCTTGATGTGCTCCAGAAGGGTCTTCAGGGCTTGGTCACGTTGCTCGAGCAGGGCGCCTTGGCCGACGAGGGTTTGGTAGAGAGTAGCAGAGTCTGCTGGGTTCATCTCTTTGGCTAGATCGTACTGTTACGTGGAGTGGAACAAGGGAACCCAAGAGCAGACTCAGACGAGGAGACTGGGATGAAGTAACCAAGGTATTTATTGAAACACAAGGGGGAGATGGAGTGCAGGTCAGGGAAAACTGCTGGAAACCAGATGTGGAGGCTGAGGATGGAGCGAGGGGGGTTGAGACAGGGTGAGCAGGTCCGGAGGGGAATCCAAGGGAGTAGTAGAGTGGGGAATCCAGGACAGAGTAGCAGGATGATGAGATGTGGGACTGGAGACAGGGACCAGAGTCAGAGCGGGCAGAACTGTAGTGGAGAGGAAAACAGCATCAGGCAAGGAAAACAGGCACAACAGGATCTGAATAGTAACAAACGGCTAGAACTGTAGACTGACTGAGCAGAGATTACGATCTGGCAGTGTGGAAGTGGCAGGACTGAGTATTTGTAGAGGTCTTGATTATGGAACAGGTTGCAGCTGGTGGGGATCTGCTCTGACTCCAGCACACCTGTCTCCGCCCACACAATCACACACACACAGAGAGGGAGAGGGAGAGAGTACTGGGGGAGTGGCGGCAGGTCAAGGAGACACGGGATGAGCAATAGAGGGCGTTGCAGGAGCAGATGTGACACACATGCCTTTTGGCGAACACCAAACGTGTTTGCTTATTTTTTTCTTTAAGCAATGGCTTTTTTCTGGCCACTCTTCCGTAAAGCCCAGCTCTGTGGAGTGTATGGCTTAAAGTGGTCCTATGGACAGATACTCCAATCTCCGCTGTGAAGCTTTGCAGCTCCTTCAGGGTTATCTTCTCTTTGTTGCCTCTGATTAATGCCGTCCTTGCCTGGTCCATGAATTTTGGTGGGCGGCCCTCTCTTGGCAGGTTTGTTGTGGTGCCATATTCTTTCCATTTTTTATAATGGATTTAATGGTACTCCGTGGGATGTTCAAAGTTTTGGATATTTTTTTATAACCCAACCTTGATCTGTACTTGATCTGTACATAACTTTGTCCCTGACCTGTTTGGAGAGCTCCCTGGTCTTCATGGTGCCACTTGCTTGGTGATGCCCCTTGCTTAGTGGTGTTGCAGACTCTGGGGCCTTTCAGAACAGGTGTATATATAATGAGATCATGTGACAGATCATGTGACACTTAGATTGCACACAAGTGGACTTTATTTAACTAATTATGTGACTTCTGAAGGTAATTGGTTGCACCACATCTTATTTAGGGGCTTCATAGCAAAGGGGGTGAATACATATGCACACTCCACTTTTCCGTTATTTATTTTTTAGTATTATTTTAAACAAGTTATGTTTTTCATTTCACTTCACCAATTTGGACTATTTTGTGTATGTTCATTACATGAAATCCAAATAAAAATCAATTTAAATTAAAGGTTGTAATGCAACAAAATAGGAAAAACGGCAAGGGGGATGAATACTTTTACAAGGCACTGTAATGGTGATGGCTTTTGTGCGCCAGTAATGGTCTCTGGCGGGGGTCTTCTGTGAATATTCCTAATAGAATTGGCACTCTAGACAAAACACCTTAACACTTGGGAGTAATTGTCCAACAAGCTGCGTCTATTTTCATCATGATGACATTGTGGATAACAAGCATCAATATCCTAAAAAAGTGGGGATATTGACGTATTATGTGCCTAATGTAGCCTATGAGGCAGGGTTACTATTTGCATGTGTATTGCATTGTCTCTAATATGGTAGGTACATCAAGACAAGACCTGGAGAATGCCACGGTGTTCATTGATTTCACATTTGGACTATGCTACACTACATTAGATACATACCTCTTTTACAGAATGAAGTAGTGAACCATCAGTCAAGCTTATGGTTTATGTGTGTGTTGTTGGCTATGTTTTTGTAGAGTGGTGTATCAGGAAACTAGTTTGTGGAAATTGTATCCATAGCCCATAAGGGGATCGCACCAGCTGAGATCAAAGCTTTCCTCAGGGAAGATATTGAAATAGTTCTGGGTTAATACTTCACCTCTTCACCTCAATCCCACCATCCCCTGCACCTGCTGCTCATTTGCAATGTAAATAATAAGTGCTATGTAGAATCAGGTCTGACACACTGCTCAAATAATATAACTTTTCTCCCTATTCCAACACTGAATTTGCTTCCATCCGTACACAACCACCATACCATATTTACCTGAAGCCTAATAACTTAAAGTTGCAAATAACTTTCCCTCCCTCACACTGAGACAGTCATTGATCAGAAAAAAGCTAAAAAGGTTGGTTGTTAAGGTTGTGGTTTGGAAAGTAGCCTAGACCACATTGTTGGTAGAGCTGTTGTACACTTGAGCAATGCAGTTGGTTGAAATGTAGGTGCATCGATGGAAAAAAATATATAAATAAGCTAATCTGCAATGCACTGTAAAGTGGTTCCAAGTTACATTAAGCAAATTACAATGGTGGCCATTTGTTTCTATGTTATAAACATAGACATGTTGCCTATGAACATAATGCAAATGAACATAATATACAGTCGGTCAAAAGTTTTGAGAATGACACAAATCCTAATTTTCACAAAGTCTGCTGCCTCAGTTTTGATGATGGCAATTTGCATATACTCCAGAATGTCATGAAGAGTGATCAGATGAATTGCAATGAATTGCAAAGTCCCTCTTGAAAATGAACTTAATCCCCAAAAAACATTTCCATTGCATTTCAGCCCTGCCACAAAAGGACCAGCTGCCATCATGTCAGTGATTCTCTCGTTAACACAGGTGAGAGTGTTGACAAGGACAAGTCTGGAGATCACTCTGTCATGCTGATTGAGTTAGAAAAACAGACTGGAAGCTTTAAAAGGAGGGTGGTGCTTGAAATCATTGTTCTTCCTCTGTTAACCATGGTTACCTGCAAGGAAACACGTGCCATCATCATTGCTTTGCACAAAAAGGGCTTCACAGGCAAGGATATTGCTGCTAGTAAGATTGCACCTAAATCAACCATTTATCGGATCATCAAGAACTTCAAGGAGAGAGGTTCAATTGTTGTGAAGAAGGCGTCAGGGCGCCCAAGAAAGTCCAGCAAGCGCCAGGACCGTCTCCTAAACTTGATTCAGCTGCAGGATCGGGGCACCACCAGTGCAGAGCTTGCTCAGGAATGGCAGCAGGCAGGTGTGACTGCATCTGCACGCACAGTGAGGCGAAGATTTTTGGAGGAGGGCCTGGTGTCAAGAAGGGCAGCAAAGAAGCCACTTCTCTCCAGGAAGAATATCAGGGACAGACTGATATTCTGCAATAGGTACAGGGATTGGACTGCTGAGGACTGGGGTAAAGTCATTTTCTCTGATGAATCCTCTTTCCGATTGTTTGGGGCATCCGGAAAACGCTACCACCATGAGCGCTACCATCAGTCCTGTGTCATGCCATCAGTAAAGCATCCTGAGACCATTCATGTGTGGGGTTGCTTCTCAGCCAAGGGAGTGGGCTCACTCACAATTTTGCCTAAGAACACAGCCATGAATAAAGAATGGTACCAACACATCCTCCGAGAGCAACTTCTCCCAACCATCCAGGAACAGTTTGGTGACGACCAATGCCTTTTCCAGTATCTTGCCATAAGGCAAAAGTGATAACTAAGTGGCTCGGGGAACAAAACACATTTTGGGTCCATGGCCAGGAAACTCCCAGACCTTAATCCCATTGAGAACTTGTGGTCGATCCTCAAGACGCGGGTGGACAAACAAAAACCCACAAATTCGGACAAACTCCAAGCATTGATTATGCAATAATGTGCTGCCATCAGTCAGGATGTGGCCCAGAAGTTAATTGAAAGCATGCCAGGGCGGATTGCAGAGGTCTTGAAAAAGAAGGGTCAACACGGCAAATATTGACTCTTTGCATAAACTTAATGTAATTGTCAATAAAAGCCTTTGACACTTATGGAATGCTTGTAATTATACTTCAGTATACCATAGTAACATTTGACAAAAATATCTCATAACACTGAAGCAGCGAACTTTGTGAAGACCAATACTTGTGTCATTCTCAAAACTTTTGACCATGACTTTTGGGACTGTACACCTATGCACCTCCTTTAATATTTTAAATGGTCAAAAAAAAAAAAGCCTGCTTTATGACTGTTCGGGCCTGTAGTTGCTTCCTCGTCCTCTGTTTGACATGATGAAACCATGAATCCTGAAACAGCTTAATGGAGAGGCTATAAGGTAGGGGTGTAATGATTCACTGAACAGAACTGTGGACATAGTAAACCATTGCACCCCTACTATAAGTAGAGTATGGGTCCTTTCCACAGGGGCAGAGATGGCAGGGTCGGGGCGAAGCCAGCAGGGAGAGTTGACAGAGTACAAGAAGAGTCTGATCAAGAGCGACCTGGAGATGGGCATCGTTATGACAGTGTTCCGCCAGAAGGCAGAGAGCCTCACTGTGCATGTCATCATGGAGACCAGGCAGGTGGCCTGGACTCGAACAGCAGACAAGACCGATGGTGTCTGTAAGTAACCTTTACCCTAAGTCTAACTGTAATCCTAACCCTAAGACATGGTGAGCAGTGAAAAGGGAGGGACTGTGTTTGTAGGGACAGTGAGTACATTGAGATGTGGTGTGTGGAGTTATAGGGATGTGTGTGAGGGAGATTGTATGTGAGAGAGTGAGTAAAAATGATGAGTACTATTTCAGTGGACCTGTTTGAGATACGGGAGATTTGCCCAGGGAGGAACTCAAAGGACTTTGAGAGGTTCAGAGATGGCAAGGACAAACATGATGATAATACCTGCTTCACCATCTTATATGGGTCACAATTTGTGCTTAATACCCTAAGCCTTGGGGGAAAGTGTGTGTAAGTGTGCCAAGAATGTCAGATTTTCTGTGTTTATTTGATGCCACACAACAGCATTTTGTTGATGATAGCCTATTGATTGTATGTGGATGGTTTGCCATAGGTATGCTATAGTATATTGGATAATCAAGCCTGTAACAGTAATAGTTTGTGTTGATTGACAGCTGACACTGTGGATGACGCAGAGAAATGGCGGACAGGCTTGGAGTTACTGAGACAGGAGACACTGGTGGCGCCCACACCAGACATCATAGAGAGGTGAATACACACGTACGTACGCACACACACAGACACACACACACACACACAGACAGACACACAAACAAGCACACACATACACCGATATACTGGACACACCCATTATATATGGACGACAGCTGACAATTATTGACTATATCGTTTTGTTGTTTCCAGCTGGTTGAGGAAACAGATGTATTCCATCAATCAGACTAAAAAGAACAGGTAAGAATAGTTTTAACCCTCAAACATTGATTAAACCTCTACTCAGTCATCATCATACGAATTTATGTGCCAATCCCCATTCTGCCCCTTTACTAATTTCCCCAATTCATTCCATTGTTCTCTCCATTTGTTGTCCTTAGTATCACCTTGAAGAAGGTTAAGTCTCTTTTGACACAGCTCAACTACAAGGTTCCCGGCACACGTTCCCTAAAGGAAAAGTTCTCAGTACTCTTCCCCTCTTCATTCCCCTTCACACTCTCATCCTCACTGCTGCCAAAGCTTTAATGAGATGTCTGTCAGTACTGATGGCGTGTTATACTATAGCAGAGCCAGAGGTTACAAAACATTTACATTTTATATATATATATTTTTATAACCTCATCCTCAACAGAATGCAGGAGAACAGGGAGAACCAAGGATATCAAGTTTCCTTTGGCAAGATAAGGCCTTGGACAGTATAATTCATTATATTAATTAGTTATTTTAGATGATAATGATGGTCTTGGCACTCAAGTGATCAAGTGATCTGGATGGTGCCAGGTTTCCTCCAGACGTGACGCTTGGCATTCAGGCCAAAGAGTTCAATCTTGGTTTCATCAGACCAGAGAATCTTGTTTCTCATGGTCTAAGAGTCCTTTAGGTGCCTTTTGGCAAACTCCAAGCGGGCTGTCATGTGCCTTTTAATGAGGAGTGGCTTCCGTATGGCCACTCTACCATAAAGGCCTGATTGGTGGAGTGCTGCAGAGATGGTTGTCCTTCTGGAAGGTTCTCCCATCTCCATAGAGGAACTCTGGAGCTTTGTCAGAGTGACCATCAGGTTCTTGGTCACCTCCCTGACCAAAGCCCTTCTCCCCCGATTGCTCAGTTTGGCCGGGCGGCCAGCTCTAGGAAGCATCTTGGTGGTTCCAAATTTCTTCCATTTAAGAATGATGGAGGCCATTGTGTTCTTGGGGACCTCCAATGCTGCAGAATTCTTTGGTTACCCTTCCCCAGATCTGTGCCTCGACACAATCCTGTCTCGGAGCACTACAGACAATTCCTTCGACCTCGTGGCTTGGTTTTTGCTCTGACATGCACTGTCAACCGTGGGACCTTATATAGATACAGTTGAAGTCGGAAGTTTACATACAACTTAGCCAAATACATTTAAACTCAGTTTTTCACTGAGGTCAGTTAGGCTCACCACTTTTGTTTAAGAATGTGAAATGTCAGAATAACAGTAGAAAGAATGATTTATTTAAGCTTTTATTTCTTTCATCACATTCCCAGTGGGTCAGAAGTTTATATACACTCAATTAGTATTTGGTAGCATTGCCTTTAAATTGTTTAACTTTTGTCAAACGTTTCGGGTAGCCTTCCACAAGCTTCCCACAATAAGTTGGGTTGTTCTGGGATTGATTTGCACTTTTCGCACCAAAGTATGTTCATCTCTATGAGACAGAACGTGTCTCCTTCCTGAGCGGTATGACGGCTGCGTGGTCCCATGGTGTTTATACTTGCGTACTATTGTTTGTACAGATGAATGTGGTACCTTCAGGCATTTGGAAATTGCTCCCAAGGATGAACCAGACTTGTGGAGGTCTACAATTTTCTTTCTGAGGTCTTGGCTGATTTCTTTTGATTTTCCCATGATGTCAAACAAAGAGGCACTGAGTTTGAAGGTAAGCCTTGAAATACATCCACATGTACACTTCCAATTGACTCAAATGATGTCAATTAGCCTATCAGAAGCTTCTAAAGCCATGACATCATTTTCTGGAATTTTCCAAGCTGTTTAAAGGCACAGTCAACTTAGTGTATGTAAACTTCTGACCCACTGGAATTGTGATACAGTGAATTATAAGTGAAATCATCTGTCTGTAAACAATTGTTGGAAAAATGAATTGTGTCATGCACAAAGCAGATGTCCTAACCGACTTGCCAAAACTATAGTTTGTTAACAAGAAATTTGTGGAGTGGTTGAAAAATGAGTTTTAATAACTCCAACCTAAGTGTATGTAAACTTCCGACTTCAACTGTAGGTGTGTGCCTTTCCAAATCATGTCCAATCAATTGAATTTATCAAGTTGTAGAAACATCTCAAGTATGATCAGTGAAAACAGGATGCACCTGAGCTCAATTTCGAGTCTCATAGCAAAGGGTCTGAATACTTATGTAAATGAGGAATTTCTGTTTTTTATTTTTTATAAATGTGCAAACATTTCAAAAAACGTGTTTTTCGCTTTGTCATTATGGGGTATTGTGTGTAGATTGATGAGTAAAAATTTTTTTTAAATTAATTTTAGAATAAGGCTGTAACATAACAAAATGTGGAAAAAGGGATGGGGTCTGAATACTTTCCAAATGCACTGTATGTATAAAACAAAAACAAACAATGTCCATCTCCCTCTTTTGTTCCAGGAAATTGGATCAAGGAAAGATGTCCTGGACTTTGAGCAGTTTCATAAATTCTACAATATTCTAATGTTTGATCAGAAAGATGTGAGTCAGAATTTTCCTGTACCTCTGCACTCTCTAAGTACAAAATGCTGAACATATACTACGTTTCACCACAAATTACCGACAATTTTACTCCTCTTACAGCTTATGTTAGCTAGGATATCACATTTTGCATGTTTAATAATATGATGAGACAGATTCATGCTGTCATCCTGGCTGTGTGTGTGACTGTGTATTGACTTGTGACTTGTGTGTATATGTTTCATCAGATTCCAGAGGGGTTTAAAAGGGAGTCGTGTGCTTTCATCATGGGTATGTAGTTCTACAATCACAATTAATCCTTTTCTCAGCTTATACCGGTAAGCTTTTCTTGTTGATGGTATGTTGGTGTGTTGTGGTTCTTCCCTACTGTAGAAGTACAGATAAACCTGATGCCTCTGCAGTTCTTCTCCATGATTTCCAATGGTTTCTTCTGTACCAGCAGAAAGTAAGAATCAAGCTACAGTGAGGGAAAAAAGTATTTGATCCCCTGCTGATTTTGTACGTTTGCCCACTGACAAAGAAATGATCAGTCTATAATGTTAATGGTAGGTTTATTTGAACAGTGAAAGACAGAATAACAACAAAAAAATCCAGAAAAAACGCATGTCAAAAATGTTATAAATTGATTTGCATTTTAATGAGGGAAATAAGTATTTGACCCCCTCTCAATCAGAAAGATTTCTGGCTCCCAGGTGTCTTTTATACAGGTAACGAGCTGAGATTAGGAGCACACTCTTAAAGGGAGTGCTCCTAATCTCAGCTTGTTACCTGTATAAAATACACCTGTCCACAGAAGCAATCAGATTCCAAACTCTCCACCATGGCCAAGACCAAAGAGCTCTCCAAGGATGTCAGGGACAAGATTGTAGACCTACACAAGGCTGGAATGGGCTACAAGACCATCGCCAAGCAGCTTGGTGAGAAGGTGACAACAGTTGGTGCGATTATTCGCAAATGGAAGATACACAAAATAACTGTCAATCTCCCTCGGCCTGGGGCTCCATGCAAGATCTCACCTCGTGGAGTTGCAATGATAATGAGAACGGTGAGGAATCAGCCCAGAACTACACGGGAGGATCTTGTCAATGATCTCAAGGCAGCTGGGACCATAGTCACCAAGAAAACAATTGGTAACACACTACGCCATGAAGGACTGAAATCCTGCAGCGCCCGCAATGTCCCCCTGCTCAAGAAAGCACATATACAGGCCCGTCTGAAGTTTGCCAATGAACATCTGAATGATTCAGAGGAGAACTGGGAGAAAGTGTTGTGGTCAGATGAGACCAAAATTGAGCTCATTGGCATCAACTCAACTCGCCGTGTTTGGAGGAGGAGGAATGCTGCCTATGACCCCAAGAACACCATTCCCACCGTCAAACATGGTGGAAACATTATGCTTTGGGGGTGTTTTTCTGCTAATGGGACAGGACAACTTCACCGTATCAAAAGGGCGATGGACGGGGCCATGTACCGTCAAATATTGGGTGAGAACGTCCTTCCCTCAGCCAGGGCATTGAAAATGGGTTGTGGATGGGTATTCCAGCATGACAATGACCCAAAACACACGGCCAAGGCAACAAAGGAGTGGCTCAAGAAGAAGCACATTAAGGTCCTGGAGTGGCCTAGCCAGTCTCCAGACCTTAATCCCATAGAAAATCTGTGGAGGGAGCTGAAGGTTCGAGTTGCCAAACGTCAGCCTCGAAACCTTAATGACTTGGAGAAGATCTGCAAAGAGGAGTGGGACAAAATCCCTCCTGAGATGTGTGCAAACCTGGTGGCCAACTACAAGAAACGTCTGACCTCTGTGATTGCCAACAAGGGTTTTGCCACCAAGTACTAAGTCATGTTTTGCAGAGGGGTCAAATACTTAATTCCCTCATTAAAATGCAAATCAATTTATAACATTTTTGACATGCGTTTTCTGGATTTTTTTGTTGTTATTCTGTCTCTCACTGTTCAAATAAACCTACCATTAAAATTATAAACTGATAATTTCTTTGTCAGTGGGCAAACGTACAAAATCAGCAGGGGATCAAATACTTTTTTCCCTCACTGTATCTATCAATTATCAAATTGGTAAAACTGTATTTTTCAGTCAGTGTTTAATCTACTTTTTACAATTCTCTATATTGTACTTTTTTCTCTCTCTTTTCCTCACTCTCTCTATTTCTCTCTCTCAGGAGTCGTGGGCCAATGACCTGAACCAGGTCAGAGAGCTGATGACCACCTTTATAGACGACACCATGAGGAAGACCAACGATCCAGAGTTCACTATCAGCGAGGTGGGACACAGTGTGTGATTTGTCTGTGTATGGGGAGTGGAGAACGGTGTGTTATGTTTGTCACAGCGCTCTCTCTCTCTTCTCTCACTCTAGTTCCTCAGTTTCCTCTTCTCGAAGGAGAACTCAATTTGGGATGAGAAATACTCAGAGATGTGCAACTTGGATATGAACAACCCACTGTCCCACTATTGGATCAACTCCTCACACAACACGTCAGTACCGCCAAATAACACAGAAATACAATACAACACAACACTATGAAATAGACTACTTAACTTTTTTTTATCAATGTTTCACACCAAGTGTTAGTACAGTTGTCAGCACTGTAAAGAATTTCAGCAATACTGTAAAACGATGTAATAATATAGGCTGTGACTGATATTATAATAAACACACAAATTAAGTTCATGATTTGCTTGCATTTTGTATTTCTTGTTATGATGTGTTTCCTTCAGGTACTTGACTGGAGACCAGCTGCAGAGCGAGTCATCCACTGAGGCCTTTGTACGCTGCCTGCGTCTGGGATTCCGCTGTGTTGAGTGTTAGTAGTAAACCTTAAACCTCATAAAATGTCCCTCACATATTTCAATTTGGCTCTACTATGCAGAGGAAGAGGACGAGGAGCCCAGGAAGGTAAACAAGGGAGAATATTAAACCATTCTAATCGTAGTAAACCAGTGATCATTGTCAATGTATTTAATTATTACATTACTCTTTTTTTATTGTACTCCTCTCCCTCCCGTCTGCCTACTTTTCTTCCAAACCCCTCCCTCCCCCCCTCTCCCTCCCTCCCCTGCTGTAGTCCCCAGAGCTCCACACGTCGGAGGCCTGGTTCCATGGGAGGAGGAGTGAGGGGAGGCAGACAGCAGAGAGGCTGCTGCAGGAGTTCTGTGCTGAGTCGGGAGGCAGGGATGGCACCTTCCTGGTCAGAGAAAGCGACACCTTTGTGACTGACTTCACTCTCTTCTTCTGGTCCGCCAGCTTGGCTGCAGCTCTACTGACATGACTTCAGTATGTGTGTACTGTGTGTAATACTCTGCCGTGCTGATGTCTGTTTTCAGTGTGTTATACTGTAGGCGCAGTGGGAGGGTTCAGCACTGTCGTGTCCGCTCTGGCTCAGAGGGAGCACACACCTTCTACTTCCTGACTGATAACCTGCACTTCCCGAGTGTGTACTCACTGATCCAGCACTATCATGAAATGCCCCTCCACTGCCACGACTTTGACCTGCGCCTCACTGAGGCTGTGCCTCGGCCCAACCCATTCCTACTGGAAGGGTGAGTTACACAGGGTCATCTGACATAGAGTATGTGTGAATTTAAACATGCACACACTTACACATAGATTATCTCTGTGTGTTGTGGTGGTCAGGTGGTTCTATAGTAACCTGAGCAGAGGGGAGGCAGAGGACTATCTGTCGAGAATCCCCCGGGACGGAGCCTTCCTCATCAGACAGAGAGAGGAGGGTGACTCCTACGCCATCACCTTCAGAGGTGATGGGAAGGTCAAACTGTCGTATTCAGAAGGATGGCTCTATGTGCGTGCTGGGAACCACCACTGAGTTCCAGAGCCTGATGGAGCTGGTCAACTACTTCCGTAAGAAGCCTCTGTATCGCAAGATCAAACTACGCTACCCTGTCACACCGGAACTGGTCAGCCGCTTCAGCACGGTGAGAGAGAGGGACGGGGAGAGATCGGGGGCAGCGAGAAACAAAGGGAAAGGAGGAAGATTGGGAGAGATCTACAGTACCAGTCAAAAGTTTGGACACACCTACTCACTTTTACTATTTTTTACATCGTAGAATAATAGTGAAGACATCAAAACTATGAAATAACACATATGGAATAATAAATAATAATAAAATGCCATTTAGCAGACGCTTTTATCCAAAGCGACTTACAGTCATTCGTGCATAATTTTGTTGTTGTTGTATGAGTGGTCCCGGGGATCGAACTCACTACCTTGGCGTTACAAGCGCCACGCTCTACCAGCTGAGCTACAGAGGACCACATGTAGTAACCAAAAAAGTGTTAAACAAATCAAAATATATTTTATATTGGAGATTCTTCAAATAGCCACCCTTTGCCTTGATGACAGCTTTTCACACTCTTGGCATTCTCTCAACCAGCTTCACCTGGAATGCTTTCCCAACAGTCTTGATGGAGTTCCCACATATGCTGAGCACTTGTTGGCTGCTTTTCCTTCACTCTGCCGTCCGACTCATCCCAAACCATCTCAATTGGTTTGAGGTCAAGGGATTGTGGAGGCCAGGTCATCTGATGCAGCAATCCATCACTCTCCTTCTTGGTCAAATAGCCCTTACACAGCCTGGAGATGTTTTGGGTTAACAGATAGTCCTGTTGAAAAACAAATGATAGTCCCACTAAGCCCAAACCAGATGGGATGGCGTATCGCTGCAGAATGCTGAGGTAGCCATGCTGGTTAAGTGTGCCTTGAATTCTAAATAAATCACAGACAGTGTCACCAGCAAAGCACCCCCACACCATAACACCTCCTCCTGCATGCTTTACGGTGGGAACTACACATGCGGAGATCATCCGTTCACCCACACCTTGTCACAACAGAACTGATTGGCTCAAACGCATTAAGAAGGAAAGAAATTCCACAAATTAACTTTTAAGAAGGCACACCTGTTAATTGAAATGCATTCAAGGTGACTACCTCATGAAGCTGGTTGAGAGAATGCCAAGAGTGTGCAAAGCTGTCATCAAGGTAATGGGTGGCTATTTATAAAGTATATTTTGATTTGTTGAACACTTTCTTGGTTACTACACTACTGGTCAAAAGTTTTAGAACACTTACTCATTCAAGGATTTTTCTTTATTTTTTAAATCTATTTTCTACATTGTAGAGTAATAGTGAAGACATCAAAACTATGAAATAACACATACGGTTGGGCACCGATCCATCATGATAGGACAAATATAAATAAACTATATATTTGTATTTCATTTTTTTATGTACATCCAATGTCTGCGTAAAAATGGAGACTCTCGCTCTGTCACTACTCCTGCTCGCAGACACACATGGGTTCTGATATTTGCAAACACTTTCTTTGCTCACTCACTTTCAACTCTTCACACTTTCCCAACACGCTATCTTTCAACACACCCACACTCTAACATATACTCAGTCACATACCCCACATACTGTACCTCCTATGTCACTTTAACCCTACCTACATGTACATATTACCTCAATTACCTCGACTAACCTGTGCCCCCGCACATTGACTCTGTACAGGTACCCCCTGTATATAGCCTCGCTACTGTTATTTTACTGCTGCTCTTTAATTATTTTCTTTTTTAATTTTTTAGTTATCTATTTTTTATTTAACACTTATTTTTCTTAAAACTGCATTGTTGGTTAAGGGCTTGTAAGTAAGCATTTCTCTGTAAGATCTACACCTGTTGTATTCGGCACGTGACAAATACAATTTTATTTTATTTTATTTGATGTCCTCTGTTTTTTTGTTTCTATTTCCACCTTATTTATTCCTACCTAATTTCAGGCTTTTGAGTACTTTTGTGTTCCAGTTCCTTGTATTTGGGGATTTATTATTTAATGAATTGTCCCTTCCTCTAATGCTGTTTAAAAAAATCTATTTATACATACTATAATAAAAATCCAATAAATCCGAATGATTTTATAACATTCCTGAACTTCAGTAGTATAGCATATTGGTAGGTTATTTCTTTATCAATTGTATTATATTATTTTCAAAACAATGTGTACAGTTATTTGACAGTCATACGCAGTTAAATGCATAACAGTTTGATAAGCTACTGAACTGAAGGAGAGGGCACATCAATTCAGTCACAACAGATAAGAGGTATTTTTGGAATAAAACAATGATTAAAAAACATTAGTGAACAGGTGATTTGTAACGTTTGAATCGGTTTACTGACCGATGCATGCTTAATTTGGATCGGCTTGGGCTCCCATGGACTGATGCATTTGTATCTTAAACATTTGAACCGGGGACCGATGCATATCGGTGAATCATTACATCCCTAGTGCTAAAGAATAACAATAAGAAGAAGAAGTATGTT
This sequence comes from Coregonus clupeaformis, assembly GCF_020615455.1. NCBI lineage: Eukaryota > Metazoa > Chordata > Actinopteri > Salmoniformes > Salmonidae > Coregonus > Coregonus clupeaformis. The sequence continues at coordinate 24,131,512 of NC_059210.1, read as the reverse complement.
GAAGATTTATAGTGGGGACACTTGCTTCACAAGCCCCATTAATAACTAACTGTAAATCAGAAGTATGTTGAAGATTTAAAGTGGGGACTCTTGCTTCACAAGCCACATTAATGATGGAATTTCTCATGGAAGAATGGTGTCGCATCTCTCCAATAGAGTTCCAGACACTTGTAGAATCTATGCCAAGATGCATTGAAGCTGTTCTGACCCGTGGTGGCCCAATTCCCTATTAAGACACTTTATGTTGGTGTTTCCTTTATTTTGGCAGTTACCTGTATCTTGTGTGCATCCATTTCTGTCTGTGTGTTAACATTACCAGTATACATTTAGAAATCTACAGTGTACACATTTGTCTCACAGGTCATGGAGGACAATCCTTTGGGGAATATGTGTAAAGGAGTTGTTGACATTTCCAAGTGTAACGTTCGTGAGTGCAGTATTTCTATTACATCCATTTTACATGCTGTCCAAACACACTACAGATTGCGCGAACGAAATGTAAAGGTAATTTCCGATTGCGCCGACATATGCAGCGTTTACCGTCTCTGTGACTGCCTTTAATTGTAAATCGTGCTATAAAGCAGGTCTTCAGCGCTACGGATTGAATAGAGCCCATAATCTATATATCAAACATGCTGTCTTCACATGATAAACACACTACATAGCAAAGCCCCCAGTCCTTCCACCCAGCACATGCTCATCACACTGACTGCCCATACCACATATCAACAGGACACACAACTGCACAAGTCCAAAGGGATCGTCCAAAGGGACCTCCACACCATACACAGGCTAAATATACAATTTACTGTACATCACGTAGACACAGTCCAATCCTGTACCCAAACACAACACTCTATTCTATATACAGTACATTGCACATAGTAAATATTGAACTCTCTCTTCCCTATGTTTCCTCCATCCCTTTCTCTTCTCAGTGAGATCGGGAAAGAATGGGGAGTCCCATGTCATGACACTTCAGATGAGTGATTACGACAGTAAGATACAGTTTGACTTTGCGGCAAAGTCACTGGAAGACTTGTTTGAGTGGTACCAGGTGGCCTGGGACATCACCCAGAGAGAGATCACCAAGCAGCACAACAAGCAGTTAGAGGCCAGTATCATAATATAATTCCATATAACCTATCTATAAGTAAGAGGCTATGAAATAATTATATCTTCCATTCCAAAGCTGCACAGCCCAGCGTCTTCAGTGATGTCATGCTGACAGGAAGCTGCTGTGTGTTTTCTGTCCTCCAGATCAAGCAGCAAGAGGAGGTGGAGAAGAGTGAAGAGGTCGCTATGGAGATGTCTGACCTGGTGGTGTACTGCCAGCCTCGCAGCAAGGAGAAGGACCACTTTGGTAGCCCTACCACCCTCACCACCCACCCACCTGAGGCATTCATCCTATCACATCAGTGGCGGTTGGTGCCATTCACGATTAGGGAGGACAATTTATTTTTATGAGTATGGCCTTACTTCTATTTCAGCATATTGGATGACTGCCATTCATATTCCATTCACCCAGCTCAATGGAACATAATAGTGTAACGACCCGGTATTGTGTTCTGTGTTCGTGGGTGTGTTATCGTTCTCATGGGTGCTAGCAGGGGTTAAATATGCCAGGACAGATGGAAAGGGTGGGGGGGTATGATGGGTAATCCCGCGGGGTTTTGGAATGCTTAAATAGGGGTTACGGTCTCATCTCTCTCTCTTCTGTTTTGGGACCCTTGACTTGACATGTTATATTTGTGTATGTTCGAGGTTTAGCGGCGTGGGCTGTGGCCTGAACAATAGCCCATTCAGGAATAAACCTGTGTTCTGCCTGTACACCTGGTGCCCGTCTCTCTTTTACTTTATGACCCAGCTGGGTCATTACAGTAGTTTCTATTGGAAAGATTCAGGTAGGTCCATCCACATTTCGTTCTGTTTGCTTCCATTTAAGAAACGTTTTGCAACAGAATCGGCGGAATGAATACACCCCAGCATCATCACTTTGCTTGTTGTATAATTCCTTCTTGCATCCTCCTCCTCTCACCTTTTCCCTTTGCTTGTGGACTTCAGCACAACACAACAGCTGTCTGTGACTAGGCGCAAAAACCTCTCGCAGCCAAACCTTCATACCATAACCGCTAACAGCTACACAGCCTACATTGTTGCCACCATATTAACTTTCTAGTCAACAAACTAGAACTAACTCGTTACTAAACCCACAATCCAATCCATGTGTACAATCACGCAGTACAGTGTACAGCAAACAGTTTAGAAGTTACACCGGCTGGCCCCGGTGGCAATAAATAAATAAAACTGAAAGTTTACCTTGACTTGGAAGAGTTGCAGTGTTGGATAGCCTTAGCCAGCTTGCTAACATAAATAGCATTCCTCTCTGTTTGAGTCAGGTTGTTGAGAAGGCTAAATTAGCTGTATTAGCTAAGTAAGTGAAACTAATATAGCAAAATATAGCTAGCTCTCTCTCTCTCTCTGCTGCTTCTTCATAGTTTTTAAATAAATGTATTTGTTAAAAACTGTTCAACTATTGTCTTTCTTTCTATTTGAGTCTACTACTCACAGCACGTTATGCACTGCAGTGCTAGCTAGCTGTAGCTTATGCTTTCAGTACTAAATTCATTCTCTGACCTTTTGATTGGATGGACAATATGTTAGTTCATATTAAAAGTGCTTTGATAGGTTGGAGGACATCCTCCGGAAGTTGTCATAATTACTGTGTAAGTCTATGGAAGGGGGTGATAACCATGAGCCTCCTAGGTTTTGTATTGAAGTCAATGTACCCAGACGAGGACGGAAAATAGCTGTCCTCTGGCTACACCATGGTGCTACCCTAGAGGGTGCTGTTGAGGCTACTGTAGACCTTCTTTGCAAAATAGTGTGTTTTAATCAGTTATTTGGTGACGTGAATATATTTAGTGTAGTTTTTTCTAAAAAGGATAATTTTTTTGAATGTTTAACTTTTTATTTATCTGAAATTCACTGAGTAGGATGGTCCTCCCCTTCCTCTTTTGAGGAGCCACCACTGTATGACATGCACTGCAATACACATGAAAGATTTCACATTTGTGTTTTCAAATGAATATATAATCTACTCTCAACTCACTCTTATTATTATTACCAGAATAAGTCACCCTCCACAACAATCAAATGTGGTGGACCCCAGAAAGAGTAGCAGCTGCAAATAAATAAACAAATATCCGTATTGGTCTGACCAAACTTAGTCTGCCCATTCCCAACGATGTCCCCACAGTGAACTATTGCTACAAAGAGATCCGCTCCTTTGTGGAGAACAAGACCCCGGCCAAGAACAGAACTCCAGACTTCCTGAGGTTTAACCGCAAGGCCTTGAGCCGCATCTACCCCAAGGGCCAACGTGTGGACTCATCCAAAACGACCCTTACCTTCTGTGGGTCTGCGGCTGCCACATGGTGGCGCTCAACTTCCAGACTGCAGGTGGATTTGACGAGCATGTGTTAAAGATGGAGGGGGAATGAGATACTAGTATTCTGTGTAAGATAGACCTAAACTAGAGTGAGTGCCCCCTGAATTGGGTTCACAGAGATGAAAAAAGTGCTTGCTTGGTGTACCAGTGATAGTCATGTTTGTTTGTTTTTGTCCAGATAAATACACTCAACAATGCCCTCTTCAGTCTGAACAGGCTACGTGCGACAGCCAGAAATCATGCACTCTGACTGCTATGATCCACAGCTGGAGAAGAGGAAAGTCAAGTTCACCCTTATTGTCAGAGTAAGTCTCTGCTCATTGTCCTTATTAATTTTCATATGGTAAACAAACTGGTTACTGTTGAGCACTGAATCTGTTGTGCTGCCCCCTGTAGGTGATAGTTGCCAGACACCTGCCGAAGCCAGGCCGTAGCATCGCCAGTCCTTTTGTAGAGACGGAGCTGTATGGACACACGGAGGACAACAAGTTTAAGACCGTTGTCTATTGTAAGGAGCGGGAGCAGGGGTTGCAGTGGATGGAATTATTTTCCAGCTAATTAAAGAAACCCAGCTTATGTGTGTTGTTTGAAAGAGGATTGTGTATTTATGTATTTTGTTAACTGGGCTTGTATTTGTTCAGGTGACAATGGGCTGAACCCGGTATGGAAAGCCCCTCCAGAGCCGGTGACTTTCCTAGTGCATGAGCCAGAGCTCACCTTCCTGCGCTTCGTGGTGAAGGAGGAGGACATGTTCTCAGATCCAAACTTGCTGGCTCAGGCTACCTTCCCTGTGAAGGGCATCCGCTCAGGTAGGACACACACACTAATATGCGGTACATGAACCCTTACGCCCCTCATTTACACACTGTTCTCTGTCTCTTAGGGTACCGTTCTGTTCCTCTGAAAAATGGCTTCAATGAGAGCATAGAACTAGCTTCTTTACTAGTCTACATCGACGTGCAGCAGGTGGAGGTGGAGGTGAGACACACAAACTGCATGTTGACTGGGAACAGCCATTGATGTGTGTTACTGGTGGTGTTTGTGTGTCTGGATGGTGAGCCTGTGCCTGTGTCATTCAGAAAGCAGAGGAGGAGCTGTACTTGTCATCTAGCCAACTGCGGCGGGGGCAGGCGGAGCTAAGCAACAAGCTTTTCCTGTACGACACCCACGCCAGCCTGCAGCGCTCCACCCCCCCACAGCTCCGAGATGACCTCATGAGAGTTCAGCGCCAATGAAAAACAGTTAGAGAAGATCCAAGATACCTGCAAACAGAAGTAGGCCCGAGTTATTCTCCTTTCACGTTACAATAAAATAAATGTCATAATGGGCATACATTAATTTTCTCTTGTCTGTTCCTCTGCTCTGTCCTAGGATAAAGGAAAATAAAATCAACAGTAAATTATATTCCTGAAGTCAGCTCATCCTGAGCCTGCAGGGTTGCCTCCAAAGCTTCAATCTTACAAAGCCAATAGAGAAAATGTGTGACATAGCTCTGTATGAGAGGTGATTGTATCTGACGTTTTTCTTTCTTTCACATTTGCATATGTTTTTTTGTTTATAAATAGGTAAAATCAGATGAACAGATGCACTATGCAGCATTGAAATAAGTACAATTTGAGGTTTTTGAAGAATATAGCTGAAAAGTACCTGCAGGGGCATGAATTAGTGTTACCGGTAATTGTTTGTTTCTTATGTTTTCCTCTCAACAAATGTATTCCTTTACTACTGATATATCAGACAAAGGGCTAATTGCAGGTTGAATTGTTGCATAGAGCACCTTTATTTTCCAACATTTGAATTATACTGCTTTGATAATCCTTCTGCCTCATTTTGATAACTTTAGTCAAAATATGACCTCTGCTGACTCTTTGCTTCGTTTGATTAGGTTTAACTATTGGATGTTTGACAACCCAGTGAAATTTACAGTGAGCCTATAAATAACTATGCCGCACTCCCATTTGAATCATATTCAGACAGTTTATTTTGATTGAAATTATTTCACATCAGTTCTTATTTTCCTATAGAAGGTCTTGTATTTTTATTACAACAGCCACAGAGCAGCAGCAGTAACCTAGCCGTAGAAGCAGATAACACAGACAAGAGAAAATGAGGGCAGCGTTTGAGCTGCAAAAAATGACAGGAATTATGTCCATGACTGCGCCAGCAGGGGGGTCCACAGCAGCAGGCACCCCGCTGTCAACCACATTAAGACTCAAGCCGCAGTCACAATTCAAATAAAATCTTTACAAATTCAGAAAAATTAGAACAGGTTGTAATATCACCTCTGGATAGAGAGGAATGAGGAGAGAGAATAGAGGGAATTCAGGAGGCGAGGAGACATAAACCCAAGCAAAGCACAGTGAGCTCCACAGGATAGCAATATAACAAATGAAGTTTTTTTTATAACAATCAATCACATTTCCTCTACAGTAATAAAACCCTCCACATTCCCACCTCTAGGTCTCCCTCTTTAGCCAGCTTTAGATGTACATTTGAAATGTTAAAAACTAGAGGAGCATCAGGGCTACAAAAAAACTCCTCGGGCCATGTTCCCCCCACTATTACCACATCAGTAGAAATGGTCCAGGAGCAAATTCTGTCAACGGTTACAAAAAAGATACAATAATTCCACATATTGAATCTCACCAGTGTACAAACGGTACAGTAACCAGTAAACTCACTGGCATACATACTATGTTCATTTCATTACACACAGTATTTTGTGCACAAGCTAATATGTTCCAGCAATACAAAAAGGTCTGTAACCACACAAAGGTGAATCAATCGCTGGTCTATGACATGTACTGCTCCTCATTGAGCTTCGATCAGAACATCGTGGTAACCCATGGACAAAGGGGGTAGGGCGACTTTAGAGCTAGTGATCTGACCCTTTTCATATTCAAAATTGTAAAAAAAATAATAATAATAATCTGCTGATGCAACATGTACATGCAAAACAACACGCGACAAACACTTGATTAAAGTGATCAAAATCAAACAAATATTTAAAATATATCAGCCATAATAATTACCATGAAAACATAATGGAAGTTAGATTACAGTGCACTTTGTGTGAAAATAAAAAGTTATGACCACATGCACACATCCTGAAGATGAAGGCAACAACAGCCTCCCTAACAGGGAGACTAAGAGAAACAGAGCAGAGGGGAACATCGAGAGGGACAGAAAATTATATACACTTGTATATACATTATACAGGATGTGACAGCATGATGTCTTAAGCCTGGTGGCCATACACAATGACATTTAGTGCACGTAACCGTTATGGCACTCAAAATAAACATAGCATTGAAATCTTATTGGACGGTGTCCAACTGTGTTCTGTAAGTTCTGCCAAAACTGAACAGAAAGAATTCTGGAGCATTGTGGAGAAGAAAACTAAAGTGGAGGGAACCAGAGTAGGGCATCCAGAATAACGCTCTGATTGTGTACGAGACGCCCTGAAAGGGCAAAGTGAAGGGACAGATTGATCAAAGCCACCTAAAGCAGAAGAGCAGAGACAGACGACAACTCTTCTGCAGTTTGTGTGGGCCAATTTGCCACATACCGGAATGCTGTAATATCACATTCCTTGGTAATAATACGGGAAATCTATTCAAAACAGGTGGTATGCCCATGCAAACAAAGTGTTCTCATGATTTCAAATGAAGATTGAGGAATGCAACATTTTAAGCCAGCTACATGTACTACTTAATGGGTGTGTGCATATTCCAAACAGTTCCCTCTCTCCATGCTTGATGGGGAGTAGAGAGAAATGTGGTTCTGTGAACCAATGATTAGCACGTTGGAGTCCACGTTATAATATGCCACTGTATCAGACAGTACTGATGTTTGATACAATAGATTTAGATAGAAGTACAGTATTGCAAAAAAAATCTAACAAAAATCTAATTAAACTGAAATGAACTCGTTTGGCAATTTTCCACTCTGGTACTGACCGACGACCACCCTCCACAATTCAGAAAATGTCTTATTCTAGAGACTTTGGGCAGGTAACATGCTGCTTTTTAACAGGGTCATCTATACACCATGCTGTTGCCTCTACAGAGCCTGTTCACACCTGACATTTATGACAAAATAACCCTATCTAAGAATGACCATGGCCTGTATATCTACACCCAATATCAAAATGTGTCCCATATTTATCTTTATAAAAACGTGTCCCATCATGCCAAAAAGGCAACATTGAGAGGTTGATCCAAGGTGCACATAGGGCTTCTGTTGAAGCCTCAGCATGGATTATGTATAAGAATGTTAGGCAACATCTTGGTTGATTGTGTGACGAAAGTCAACTGCTGTATGCCTGTTGCCTGGAAAGTGTCTTAACATTTGAGAAAATAAGGGGAGGCAGAAAGAGGGATATGAAGGAGAGAAATCATAAATACAAGGCAGTCCCAGACCACCTACTACACAACCATCCTAGTAAATATGGGAGTTATGTACATTGAAAACACAAATTAAAAGGAAACATTTCTTCCTTTTAATGGTGTTGCAACCACAGAGCAGAGCTCCTGAAATGTCTGCTTTTAAAATGTCAACAGGAATATATATATATATATATATATATATATATATATATATATATATATATATATATATATATATATAAATAAAAGCAGAGATGTCTGGGAAAATATGTTCATTCAAGTTGATAAAAATTGATTGAGAGTGTCATTCGAGGAATTAGGCACAGTCTTGCAACTTTTGTTTTGTTTGAGGTAGCACCTCATTCCCAATGAAGGAAAGGCCAGAATCTGAACCTGAAAGGACCCAAACAAAAAAAACAAGACCAAAATGACAATTGAACACATCTTTAGAGCTACATTTGGATTGAACTAGAGGCAATATCAAAAGTGTACTGGAATGTGACCTGGTTATCCAGCCTTCATCAGAGAAGGATAGACGAGCTCCCAGTAAATGGAGGGAAGAGTGCATTTAAACACAAAGGTCCTCAGAGAGAGTGGGAGAGGGGGAGGGGAGAAAGGGGGAAGATCCACAGTTTGTTTACTTGGTGTTCTGTGTACATTTGACACAACACAGAAGAAATCTATGAGGAGTCTATTGAGGGCAAATAGGATGTGGACAGGAACTGAGTGAGCAATCACGCATGAGAGAGAAAGGGTCCCTTACGTCACAAGAAAGTGGGTCCTTGCTTTTTGATGATGTCGCTAAAAAGGAGGTCCTTGTATTTTGATGTCACAAGAAAGAATAGGTCCTTGTATTTTGATGATGTCACTAGAAAGATAGTAATTCTCGCTTGACATGATGTTACTAGAGAGGTCCTGGCGTTTTGATGGCGTCTCCAGATAAAAGGGTCCTCATCTACAGATGGGAGAGGATCCTCTTGTTGTTGATGTAAGGGAGACTATGTGCTCTGTTGATATCAGGTAATCCTCATGTTTGGATGATGTGGGAGTTGGTATTCTAATGATGTCATACAGGATGTGTTCACCAGGCCTCTGTGTAGCGGACATCCACTTCCTTAAGATTGGGGAGTTTGGCCTGACAGGGAGAGAGAGGAGAAAAGATAAGAGACTACAAACTATACTTCTGTGTTCTTGTCAACAGAGAGGGTATGACGGTTCATCTTACCTTTAAATCCTCGTATGTGTCTGCTGTGAGCTTTGTGCTGTTCATGTTCAAACTGCACAGGTTCTTCATGGCTGGAAGAGACATGCATAAACATGTCACCTTACATACATTAACATACACTACCGGTCAAAGGTTTTAGAACACCTACTCATTCAATGGTTTTTCTTTATTTGTAATATTTTCTACATTGTAGTATAATAGTGAAGACATCACAACTATGAAATAACACACATGGAATCATGTAGTAACCAAAAAAGGTGTTAATCAAATCAAAATATATTTTATATTTGAGATTCTTCAAATAGCCACCCATTGCCTTGATGACCGCTTTGCACACTTGTCATTCTCTCAACCAGCTTCAATTAACAGGTGTGCCTTCTTAAAAGTTCATTTGTGGAATTTCTTTCCTTCTTAATGTGTTTGAGCCAATCAGTTGTGTTGTGACAAGGTGTGTGTGGTGGGCGGGGGGCATACAGAAGATAGCCCTATTTGGTAAAATACCAAGTCCTTATTATGACAACAACAGCTCAAATAAGCAAAGAGAAACGACAATATATCATTACTTTAAGACATGAAGGTCAGTAAATACGGAACATTTCAAGAACTTTGAAAGTTTCTTCAAGTGCAGTCGCAAAAACCATCAAGCGCTATGATGAAACTGGCTCTCATGAGGACCGCCACAGGAATGGAAGACCCATAGTTACCTCTGCTGCAGAGAATAACTTCATTAGAGAGTTACCAGCCTCAGAAATTGCAGCCCAAATAAATGCTTCACAGAGTTCACGTAACAGACACATCTCAACATCAACTGTTCAGAGACGACTGTGTGAATCAGGCCTTCATGGTCGAATTGCTGCAAAAAAAACACTACTAAAGGACACCAATAATAAGAAGAGACTTGATTGGTCCAAGAAACACGAGCAATGGACATTAGATCGGTGTAAATGTGTCCTTTGGTCTGGAGTCCAAATTTGAGATATTTGGTTCCAACCACCGTGTCTTTGTGAGACGCGGTGTGGGTGAACGGATGATCTCCGCATGTGTATTTCCCACCGTAAAGCATGGAGGAGGTGGTGTTATGGTGTGGGGGTGCTTTGCTGGTGACACTGTCTGTGATTTATTTAGAATTCAAGGCACACTTAACCAGCATGGCTACCACAGCATTCTGCAGCGATACGCCATCCCATCTGGTTTGGGCTTAGTGGGACTATCATTTGTTTTTCAACATGACAATGATCCAACACACATCCAGGCTGTGTAAGTGCTATTTTACAAAGAAGGAGAGTGATGGAGTGCTGCATCAGATGACCTGGCCTCCACAATCCCCCGACCTCAACCCAATTGAGATGGTTTGGGATGAGTCGGACCACAGAGTGAAGGAAAAGCAGCCAACAGGTGCTCAGCATATGTGGGAACTCTTCAAGACTGTTGGAAAAGCACTCCAGGTGAAGCTGGTTGAGAGAATGCCAAGAGTGTGCAAAGCTGTCATCAAGGCAAAGGGTGTATATTTGAAGAAACTCAAATATAAAATATATTTTGATTTGTTTAACACTTTTTTGGTTACTACATGATTCCATATGTGTTATTTCATAGTTTTGATGTCTTCACTATTATTCTACAAATGTAAAAATAAAGAAAAACCCTTGAATGAGTAGGTGTTCTAAAAATGTTGACCGGTAGTGTATATAGATCTAGGAGATTGTGTGGAAAGCCTTTTCTATATTGAATGCATGAGGTTGTGTGGCAGGTCTGAAGTATACAGTATGTGAGTAGCATACAGTGAAATGATTTAGATTAGTTCTTACAACTGAGGGAAAGCAGGCCAGCATCGGTCACGGGCGTCTCACACAGATTCAACACCTGCAGACACGCCAAGTGTTCAGACAGTAACCGTAGTCCTGCATCTCCAAACTGAAGGAAAGACAATAACAGGAAAGAGGATTTGTCATTCAAAGTACTGCAAAGTATTACTCATCCAATTCAAATAAAAACAAAATGTGAAGTGTGTGTGTGTTCTGACCTGGGTGGACCACAGGTTGAGCTGTTTGAGAGAGGGCAGCTTGATGAGCTGTTCAGCACAGGCACTGGTGACGTTGGTGAAGGCAAGGCTCAGGTTCTCCAGGTTCCCAAAGGAGCCAGAGCTCAGCAGTCTGGCAAGGTCCGCATCCTATTCAGAGATACACATCGACATGGTCAGATACAGAGGCAGGGAGAGACATCATGTTGCTCGAATTGAATTGAGACATGGAGCCAGGTCATCTTTCTTACAAAATGTTGTTTGAAAATGTTATACATTTTGTATTTAAATAAAGTATTATTGTGAAAGAAAAACAAAAGAACCTTTGAGGAAATGGCAGTAGCGTAATAAAAGCCAATCTCACCGTAGACTTGGAGGGCAGAGTGAGTCGGGTGGGGCCTCCTTTTCTTTGCTGAGGGAGAAAGGGAAACAAAAATCTTGACTGATTACAGCAGTTCCTTATTTCAGACAACAGGTGGTGTCTATGAGCAATGTGCCAACAAAGAAATAGGAAGTCTCTTAGATAAGATAAAGGGTTCATATTTGCATGAAGTAACAAAACGGAAACACTATAATGAATAGATATCTCTAGCGGAGTCGACAGTGTAGAGTAGTAACAGTTTCAACTAAGCACATACTCCAGTTGTCCGCTGATAGTCCGGCCCTGTGTATTTTGAGAAGACATTACAATAGAATTGTGAACGCAGTGTGAGATTGAGCGTGTGGTGTTCGAGCCTTTGTTTGTGTACAGTGCAGTAGTAACTTACCAGCTCTTTGAGCTCCCTCTGCCTGTCACACAGCTGCTCGTACATGTGCAGGCCCACCTGAGTGCTCTCCAGGGTGGAGATGATCTGCAGCTGGGTGTCCTTGTTCTCAATGATGTTGTACTCCATCATCAGGCACAGGATCTGAAACACACACATACATATAGGTCACCTCTGCTTCCTGTGCACTCACAGCTGACACACACACACACACACACACACACACACACACCTCAACCATGGTCTGGTTCCCACGCAGAGCCAGGAGCATGCAGGGCCCCAGCTTGTTTTCAGCCAGGGACAGGAGGAACTTCTTAGTTTTGTAGCAGGAACCCATAAGAATGTGAACCTGGAGGAGAGAGTCAAAGGTCAAGTCCAGCCAATCAGAACAAAAGGTAAGTATGAGGGCCAGGATTATTAGGGTAACACCACCAATCACTCACCATGCTGGCAAAGAGCTCCCCATCATCATCACAAGCCACACCCCCTGGACTGTAGAGCTGGAACCAACCGTCCTTTCCCGAGCGCACACTGAGCAGACAGGAGTGGACCTGCAACAAGCACACAACCATGAGTACTACACACACGAACCAATCGAACACTGAACTAGGGTGAAACAGTGATGTATGGTCAGAGCCGCACACACACACTCACCTCCTGTCTGGGGTCCTCTGCAAACCTCTGAATAACATATTTCAGCTCTCTGTTCAAAACAGACAGATAGACAAGTCAGGCACAATCCTCAAGCTTTCCTTATAGGATGGTAACTGAAATGTAACATTTGTTAACTAAATGTCATGGCTGTAGATACTTACTTTGTGAATTTGGCATGTGCAAGGGCCCTAAAGTGGAGTGAGGTAAGAATACAAATTTAAACAAGATTTAATACAATAATAAAACACGTTTAAACAGTTCTACCATGTTTTATCTCAAACATGCAGTAAGATGTTCAACAGATTGCAGCTGGATTGCACAGGAAACACTTCCCGTTTTTTTGGTTGGTTTGAACATATCTGAGCAACAACATACAAATACATGTGAATCTATCAGCGGTTGGGCGTGTGTGTTTTCTGTCTGACTCAATCACTCTGGGAGTTGTGTCGGAGTGTTGTTGCACTTTCTAATGACACCTGAACGCTCGGATTAGGCTCTGGGGCGCAGGTGAGCAGCAGGTGAGTCTCCCGGCTGTGACAACAACAGCCCTCTGTAGGTGACTGGGTAATGATGTCCCGGACTGAGGAGCCAATTACAGCAGCCACCCAGGGGTGGCACCTCATTCCCAGCAGGGCGCCTTAGCAGCACACCCACGTCAACACCACTCCCAGGCCACTACACCTCAGCGACAGGCCCTCACCCAAAGTCCCAGCCCAGACCCCAAAGCCTGGAGGAGGGGTGGAGGGCTGGGGAGAGGACAGGAAAAGGTGAGGGAGCACAAGAGGTGGAAGTGGATAGGTGTAGAGCCAGGGCAGTATACTTACTCTTTGGGGAATGGGATGGGCTGCAGCAGGCTAGCCAGGGCTGGTCTCCAGTCATCGTAGTCAGACCTGAATGGTTGCAGAGAGAAAGTGAATGATAGAAAGAGAGTAAGAACAGAAAGGTGGACACAGAATGAGAGCAGGGGGCTTGGCACACAGGGAATCACAAGACGTAACCTGAGCGTCACCCTATGACGCCAAACAAATCCATCAATTCAATGGGACGAGGAGAGGATCAGATTCCTGTCTGTTAAGTGTCATAGTTACACACACACGGTCATTCCCCGTTCCCACATACATAATATAACCTCATGCCACTTCCCTCTTGCAAAACATCGTCACACCCATGTCATCCATTCATTCAGAGACACACTAACCAACACTCCTTCCTTTTGAAGGATTCTCCAGTAGGACATCAGAGGCAGCAGCTGTGTTGAGCTGCTCAGCCCAGCCCACACAGATAGCGCCAAACATGAACCCTTGTTCACATTTAAACACATACAGACACACAGACACACACACAGTAAGGCAGACCGTAAAGGAGAGGGTTTACAGTAGCAGTAGTGGTAACTCACAGCATTTTGAGGATAAGTGCGAAGCAGCCAAGCACGCAGTCGGCCTGGGCAGGCAGCTGGATTGACAGGGCGTTGAGGGCAGGGCTGACCAGCAGACAGTCGATCAGGTTGGGCTCACTGTCACCTCCCGCTTGGCCCTTCCGCCTGGCGTTGGCAGTGTTGTTGTTGCGTTCCAACTCCACCAGGATCTCACTGGAGTTGACGATAGAAGGCGGAGGAGAAAGGGGCAGTGTGGGGGGAGGGGAGAGGGGAGCTGAGGGGGGAGGGGAGAGGGACAGCAGGGCTGTGGTTGGGGGTGTCAGGGGCTCTGGGCGGAGCAGGCGGAGAGGCAGAGGGGGTTTACGCTCATTCTGTTGCTGGCAGCCGTTCCTGATCTCCTTCAGACTGGGGGAGTTGTCCCGGCTGGACAGAGCGAGAGAGAGAGGGAGATGTTGTTGGGGAGATGGAGAGAGACCAATATTGTGTAAGAGAAGAATGGAGAGAGTCATTGTATCACACATTAAATAAATAATCTCAAGACTATAACACTCAGAAGTCCATAGTAAGAATACATGTCATTCTGTTGGGGTTCTAGCCAGGCCTCTGTTACAACGGCATTAGCCCCTGTATACTTAGAGGGAGCGTGAGGAGGGTCATGTATCCGAGCAATGATTCACTGGGGTGACAATGCCACGGAAATCCAGTACATTTTCTCCCAAGTGGGCTGAGGACCCAGTGGCTAAGGGATGATGATGTAATGATAACCAATTAGATAACTCATTACTCAAGTCAACACCTCAGTTAAAATGTTAAAGGGAAGGTGAGTATCCTAAGCTAACCAGGGACGTTCATTGGGCCAGAGAGTCTAGTCTGTGTGGTTGGTCTACAGTACAGTAGATCACTCACCTGTTGATGAAGTCCTCGTAGCAGGAGTAGATGGCAGCCAAGCACACCGCCACCAGGTTGGGCAGGACGCGGGGGTGAGGGCACTGCCCGGTGGGGCCATGCATGCTGAAAACACAGCCACGCACACAATTAGCACCCAATAGACTCCATGGAACAGGAAGAAAGCACAGAGTAAATCATGGGGTACTATTAGAAATAACTAGGGCCTGAGCTTTTCCTGGTCGGTGGAGAAAATCCCAGTCCTAAAACAAATGTTGTCACTGACTCGCCTGTGAATGAATTTCTTGACGACCTCCATCCCAGCGTTGAGCTCATTTAGAGCCAAGATGTACTCCTGAGTGAAGAGACGCAGTCTGGGGCACTTCCCAAAGTCCTGACACACACAGACAGAGAGAGGAGGCAGAGAAATAAACATGAGGACAAGAGGCAGCACAGTGCTTTGACACTCCAATATATAACCACAGAAGAAAAGAAACAAACTGAGCGTGAACCTTGACAGGGAATAAGACGGAACGCTCAGCTCACCATGTTGTGTTTGAGGATTCTCTGGACCACAGGGGTGAACACTTCAATCACAACCATCGACCGTGGACGCTCCCGACAGTGCTGCATAAACACAACCACAGCATTTACAACATCATCTTAACAATAATCTGAATCTTGGCCTGGATCAACTGTAAAATGGGCTGTTAATGACACCCATGTTTGTGAAGTGTTTACATCTTCTGCTCGAACAGTGAGGGACGTCACTGTGCTTGCTTAACAGTATAGCTTCCTTTCACAAGTCCTTACCGGACCTTGATCTCTCCTTTGTCCTCGCAAACGCACATGACCACCCTCTTGACAATGCCTTAACCAGCTACGCCACCAAAAAGCTAGCTATTCGATGGCGCATGCATTTCAAGCTGAGGAGTGAGGTTACCAATCCAACTCCGTTACACTAGCACTAACAAAGGGCTTCGATTTTGACAACATGTTGAAGTGGGGCCCATCTTTACCTTGCAGAAGAACTCACACAGGTCTGGTGGAGGGTGGTTATTTTCCAGGAGAGGAGCGATGGCCTAGGGACACACAGAGATACCAGAGACAGGACTGATCAATAGAACTTCACAATTTCCCCAGCCAGGTGATCTTGTATTTACAATGGCCCTGTGCATGAGGTCTGATAAACAGGCTCAGAGACGGTTTCTACTAAATCAAATCAAAGTTTATTGGTTGCGTACACAGATTTGCAGACGTTATAGCAGGTGCAGCGAAATACTTGTGTTTCTAGTTCCAACAGGGCAGTAAAATACCTAGCAATAAAAAATATAAAATAAAATACACACATTATCCAGAATGTAAAAAATAAATGATATAGTATGAGCCATGACTAGAATACAGTATAAAGTGGGTGAAACTGTACTACAAGCCATCAGACTGCTGAACACGATAACTGAACTGACCACCTGCTCTGATTCCCCGCATCATAACACACACCCACACAGACATGCACACATCCAGGCTACACACACTACAACTGCTGCTACCAGACTCTTATGATTGCTAAATACTGAACAATGTAAATATTGGACTATAAATTGTGCCTTCCTGTATTATACTGATGCTAAAATGTTTATTCTATTCTACTGAGCCATTTACTTTATGTTCATATTCTTATCTTTATTATTTCTTATTGCTGTTGCATTGTCGAGAAGATCCTGCAAGTAAGCATTTTGTTGGACGGTTAATACCATGTGTATCCCGTACAGCTAATAAAACTTTAAACTTGCCAGCAGCCAGCCATGCGTGAATAAACTGTGCTAGCCTAATCTCGGTTAAACCAGAACTAAAATCTCGCGTTATTTGGTTGGATGCTCGACCACTTACGTTTACGTAGTATGTCCACGAGAGATTAAGCCTGTAATTCCCAAAAGTTACTGCAGAAATCACCCTAAAAATACACCGGTGTACCTATAATTCTCTCATTATCTAAGCTCGTAATTCGCCCCAAGACAGGTAAATGAAGTGAGCCATTAAAGCTGTACCTCGAACGCTGCAACATCCCATCACTCTAGTTGCCAGGACCCATGGGGGTATGGACACAAACACATCCAGATGAATCCACCATCACACTATAACAGCAACTTTAAACTCACCACAATGATGTTCTCATGGTCCTGAGTGCTAAGGTTAGTGTTCTGAGGAGGAAGAGGGGACAACAGAAATGAGACCGGTATGATCAGAGAGAGAGTGAGCAGACAAACTAATGTAATAGAGACACTCCCAAACTGACTAACAACTTTTATCTGTTGTAGTCCCCTGTAGCTCAGTTGGTAGAGCATGGCGCTTGCAACGCCAGGGTTGTATGAAAAAGGTATTCACTCACTAACTGTAAATCGCTCAGGATAAGAGCGTCTGCTAATTGACTAAAATGTAACATCTGTGGGTTTTGAGCTGAGCTCCCAGTAGCAGATGTGTGTAATTTGGTGTGTGTGAGGCCTGCAGATGGGCCTACCTCAGCCAGCAGGGTGGAGATGATTTGCAGCGGGGCCTGGTGGATGGACTCATCCTGCAGGGGAGAAGTCAGGGCCATGTCCACCAGCAATCTGATCTCCTTCAGAACCACCTCCCAGCGACTCGGATTGTTCAGAACCTTACGGTACTTATAGATCTTTTTCTGGTTGGAAATAAGAGGCACACGCATACAGATACAGTTGTATGTGCTTATCAAACCAATGCAAAAATACATGAAGGAAATGCATGCAGCGCTGTGTAGCCTACAGATAAAATCTCTGCGCAAAGTGCTGTGAGCCTTGTTGCACCCCCGTGAACGCAAACCAATTAATACTTCAACATAGTAATCCTACCTTCCACTGTAGAGAATTAAACCACTGGTCCCGCAGATAGCTGTTGGCCGCCTGTTAGGGCACACAGACAGTCAGGTAAAATATACATTTTAGTCATTTAGCAGACGCTCTTATCCAGAGCGACTTACAGGAGCATTTAGGGTTAAGTGCCTTGCTTAAGGGCACATCGACAGATTTTTCACCTAGTCGGCCCGGGGATTAGAACCAGCGACCTTTCGGTTACTGGCACAACGCTCTTACCCACTAAGCTACCTGCCACCCAGATACAGTGGATATAGAAAGTCTACACACCCCTGGTAAAATGACAGGTTTTTGTGATGTAAAAGAATGAGTCAAAGATAAATCATGTCAGAACTTTTTCCACTGTTAATGTGAACTATAATGTGAACAATTCAATTGAAAATCAAACTGAAATCTTCGAGGGGGAAAATTGAAAAATAAAAACCTGTCTGTGTTCAGAATTAACCAATCACATTCACACTCATGTTAAATAGAAGTCATTACACACCTGCCATCATTTAAAGTGACTGATTAATCACAAATAAAGTTCAGCTGTTCTAGTAGGATTTTCCTGTCATTTTCTTAGTTGCATCTCAGAGCAAAAGCCATGGTCCGCAGAGAGCTTCCAAGACATCAGAGGGATCTCATTGTTGAAAGATATCAGTCAGGAGAAGGGTACAAAATAATTTCCAAAGCATTACATATACCATGGAACACAGTGAAGACAGTCATCATCAAGTGGAGAAAATATGGCACAACAGAGACATTACCAAGAACTGGACGTCCCTCCAAAATGTATGAAAAGACGAGAAGAAAACTGGTCAGGGAGGCTTCCAAGAGGCCTACAGCAACATTAAAGGAACTGTAGGAATTTCTGGCAAGTACTGGCTGTGTGCTACATGTGACAACAATCTCCCGTATTCTTCATATAAATGGGGTAGGGTGGTAAGACGGAAGCCTTTTCTTACAAAGAAAAACATCCAAACCCGGCTGAAGTTTGCAAAAACATTTCCCCCAAAAGCACATGGGAAAATGTGTTATGGTCTGATGAAACCAAGGTTGAACTTTTTGGCCATAATTCCCAAAAGGTATGTTTGGCGCAAAAACACTGCACATCACCCAAAGAACACCATACCCACAGTAAAGCATGGTGGTGGCAGCATCATGCTTTGGGGCTGTTTTTCTTCAGCTGGAACCGGGGCCTTAGTCAGGGTGGATGGAATTATGAACAGTTCCAAATTCCAGGCAATTTTGGCACAAAACCTTCAGGTGTCCGTTAGAAAGCGGAAGATGAAGTTCACCTTTCAGCACAACAACGACCCAAAGCACACATCCAAATCCACAAAAGCATGGCTTCACCAGAAGAAGATTAACGTTTTGGAATGGCCCAGCCAGAGCCCAGACCTGAATCCAATTGAATCTCTGGGATGATCTGAAGAGGGCTGTGCACAGGAGATGTCCTCGCAATCTGACATATTTGGAGCGCTTTTGCAAAGAAGAGTGGGCAAATATTGCCACGTCAAGATGTGCCATGCTAATAGACTCCTACCCAAAAAGACTGAATGCTGTAATAAAATCAAAAGGTGCTTCAACAAAGTATTAGTTTAAGGGTGTGCACACTTATGCAACCAGGTCATTTATTTTTCCCCCTCAAAGATTTCAGTGTTTTTCAATTGAATTGTTCACGTTATAGGTCACATTAAAAGGTGGAAATAGTTCTGACATGATATATCTTTGCCTCATTCTTTTACATCACAAAAACCTGGCATTTTAACAGGTGTGTGTAGACTTTATATATCCACTGTACATGATCGGCACGCACACACACACACACACACACACACACACACACACGTGACATGAAGAGGGAGGGAGGGGGACAGGACATACCTGCAGGAGGACGGTGCCACCAGGGAAGCTGAGCTGCACACAGTATTTGGGGGCGTTATCCCAGGAGAGCAGCTGCAGGTCCTCTATGGTGCTGTAGGACAGGGCAGCCTCCATGTACCCAGTGGGCTAGAGACCAGTAGAGAGGAGAGCAATAATGTCAACTACTCATTCAAATAGGCTACACACTTGTAAAGAGGTATACAAGACCAACATACAGGCAAGCACAGTGTTTACAAACAAATCGCTCATTGGTAAGTCACAATGATCACTGTACTGACAACTTGTACAAGGCAGTATTCAACACCCAACAGAGATGTCCTTATAGGAGTATGTGAAAATCAAAAAGAGGCCTACTTCTGCATTTGGGTCATGCATGGAGCCATCCTATGGTTGCTCTAATATCACATTTGAACTGGCTGCTAGTTTTTCCATCACTGAATCTTAAAGTATTCACACGAAGCATCTCATGTGACCCCAATAGGTAGCCAAGCAGTTGACTTTATTGTGACATCAGCCTTGAATCCATGGATATTTGGGAATTGATACTGGTAAAGTGAGTGAGTGAGAGAGAACCGAATAAATCTTTCAGCTGCACGACTGACTGTTGCGTTTCTGGTCACATGGCCTGAAATGTCAACAGGCTGTTCCGTGTCGCCATCCCTCTGTTCTGTTATTAATGACACCCTCCCTCCAGTCAAATCAACAAGCTGTTCCTTTTATTCTGATGCCCTCCCTCTGCATTAGCACACCGGAGCCATTTCTTTGTGATGTTTTTCCCTTGTAAATTCAAATTAACAGAGTTCCTTAGTTTATGTCGCCCTAATTCAAGCTAACAGGTTGTTCCTTTATTTGCACCTCTCTCTCTCGCTCTCCCGTGTAATAGAACAAATAAGCAGTTCCTCCGTGTCTCCCTCCCCCTGTAAAAGAACAAACATTCAATATATTTACATCTCGCTCTCTAGCTGATAGAGCAAGCTAGCTGTTCTTCATCATATCTCCCTCCCTCTGAGATGGAGATGCTAGACATGTAGTAGCCATATTGTGAAATCAGGAGGGGTTTTCATTACACACTATTTCTATATCAAATATTGATCTTGAGAACAAAAGTCATTATTTTACAATACCCTTTTTAATTGAATGTAAAGTGCACGTATTTGGACACAGGTGCATACAAATGCATCACATACGCATGCACGCACACAAATAACAAAACAAGACAAAATACAAAAAAAAAACTAAATTCACAATAGATAAAGATTAACCTTGCATCTCTGAGAAACTCAAACGAAAAAGTAAATATAGAACAGCTTGCTGTGATAACCCGTGGCAATCTATCTTCCTCTAACATTCACTCGTCATGTTTTCCTCCATCTATTTTGCGTCTCTTTCTTATTCTGCTTTTCTTAAGGAGAAGTGGAGTACAGCTCTCCTCCCCAAAACAGTTATGTTGCCATGGAAACTAGTAGGTGAAATCGAGACCTGTTTTTTTTTTTTTCCAGGGAGAACCAGGTGGACAAAGATGTGCAGAAAGAATCTCTGTATTCAGCTGCACTGGCAAACTGATCATACAAAGGATCAAAAAAATTAATGTTGATCCTGCTCAATTAATAATACATTCTAATATTCTCACAGCAGGTCTCAGTGGTCAGTGTTCATGATCAAATCTGTAGCTGTAGTAATAAACACAATGCCTATTTCAACACTAGGCTTGGGCGGTATCCAGATTGTCATACCGACCTTGTACCATACCGGGATATTCGGTAACACCGGCACTAAACAAGGGGCGCTGTTTTCAAACCCCACAGCCTCTGTAATCCAACTGTTAGCAATGCTAACAAGTACATGTGCAATCCCATAGAGAATGCTAAATAAATGCTAACGAGCGCATTGCACACATTTTATACAATCTCTGACCTAAACCATTTGCAGGACAGACATCCCAGCTCATAAAGTTATACAAGTAACTCAAAAATGCTACTCACAAAACAAATATTAGACAGCAAGGCTCTTGATCCAGGAGGGGATTCTCTGCTGTTACCAAGTGAAGCTTGATTTTGGAAGAAGCTAACCACTTAGCTAGATAGCTAACTAGCTAGCTTCTAAATTAGCAAACCAAATGCACAACTGCAGATCATTTAGAACATTTTAGAGAGTTAACTTAATAGTTATAAGATATCTAGCTGGCAAACAGTTCTGAATTCCATACTGTAACTAGATCACCTGGCACATGCTTCACAACAGTGAGTGACTCATAAGGCTCCGGTCTCTCCTCATTGTGTGCTTGTAAACAAACACCAAGTGACTGGGGACTACCGGTAAGCTTCATGATGAACAATTGTGACAGGTGAAATGAAGAACGAGATCTTCTCAAGTTGACTGCATATATTTACTTAAAAAGTAGCAACAAATATACAAATGTGTAAATTTTTTTTCAAAAGATGGCCTCCAGTGTCGCGCCGCGGACTAAGGCACTGCATCGCAGTGCTTGAGGCGTCACTACAGACCTGGGTTCGATCCCAGGCTGTGTCACATCCGGCCGTGACCAGGAGTCCCATAGGGGCGGCGCACAATTGACCCAGCATCGTCCGGGTTAGGGGAGGTTTTGGCCGGGCCGGGCACCTGCAGGCTGACTTCGTTTGTCAGTTGAACTGTGTTTCCTCAGACACATTGGTGCAGCTGGCTTCCGGGTTAAGCGGGCGGGTGTTAAGGAGTGCGGTTTGGCGGGTCATGTTTCGGAGGACGCATGACTCAACCTTCACCTATCCCAAGCCCATTGGGGAGTTGCAGCAATGAGACAACATTGTAATTGGATCGCAATTGGACATCACGAAATTGGGGAGAAAAAAGGGGCAAAAAATATATATATATATCATCTAAGATATACACTGCTCAAAAAAATAAAGGGAACACTTAAACAACACAATGTAACTCCAAGTCAATCACACTTCTGTGAAATCAAACTGTCCACTTAGGAAGCAACACTGATTGACAATACATTTCACATGCTGTTGTGCAAATGGAATAGACAACAGGTGGAAATTATAGGCAATTAGCAAGACACCCCCAATAAAGAAGTGGTTCTGCAGGTGGTGACCACAGACCACTTCTCAGTTCCTATGCTTCCTGGCTGATGTTTTGGTCACTTTTGAATGTTGGCAGTGCTTTCACTCTAGTGGTAGTATGAGACGGAGTCTACAACCCACACAAGTGGCTCAGGTAGTGCAGCTCATCCAGGATGGCACATCAATGCGAGCTGTGGCAAGAAGGTTTGCCGTGTCTGTCAGCGTAGTGTCCAGAGCATGGAGGCGCTACCAGGAGACAGGCCAGTACATCAGGAGACGTGGAGGAGGCCGTAGGAGGGCAACAACCCAGCAGCAGGACCGCTACCTCCGCCTTTGTACAAGGAGGAGCAGGAGGAGCACTGCCAGAGCCCTGCAAAATGACCTCCAGCAGGCCACAAATGTGCATGTGTCTGCTCAAACGGTCAGAAACAGACTCCATGAGGGTGGTATGAGGGCCCGACGTCCACAGGTGGGGGTTGTGCTTACAGCCCAACACCGTGCAGGACGTTTGGCATTTGCCAGAGAACACCAAGATTGGCAAATTCGCCACTGGCGCCCTGTGCTCTTCACAGATGAAAGCAGGTTCACACTGAGCACATGTGACAGACGTGACAGAGTCTGGAGACGCCGTGGAGAACGTTCTGCTGCCTGCAACATCCTCCAGCATGACCGGTTTGGCGGTGGGTCAGTCATGGTGTGGGGTGGCATTTCTTTGGGGGGGCCGCACAGCCCTCCATGTGCTCGCCAGAGGTAGCCTGACTGCCATTAGGTACCGAGATGAGATCCTCAGACCCCTTGTGAGACCATATGCTGGTGCGGTTGGCCCTGGGTTCCTCCTAATGCAGGGGTGTCAAACGTCTGGCCCGCGGGCCGGATCAGGCCCGCAAACGGGTTTAATCCGGCCCGCGAGATGATTTTGAAAAAATATATATTTAAAAATATATATATTTTTCAATTTTTT
Source organism: Coregonus clupeaformis (assembly GCF_020615455.1). Lineage (NCBI taxonomy): Eukaryota > Metazoa > Chordata > Actinopteri > Salmoniformes > Salmonidae > Coregonus > Coregonus clupeaformis. Next base: position 24,107,970 of record NC_059210.1, on the reverse strand, counting down.
TACATTTTTTTTTGGTAAAGTATAAAAATGCGCTGCAATTTTTCAATAAAATAAACTGCTGTTCCAATTGCGTCCACTGGATGGCGCAATAGCAATTGTGTTAAGCAAGCAAACTGTTTATACCGGGGCAGAGCAAGTAGGTCAAGCACGTGCAGCCAATGAGCTACTTTGTTTTGCCCGCAATATTTATTACGGCTTCTACTTTTAACATTATGTGCTTTGGCACCCTCATTGCCCCAATATGTCTCTGTCAAAAAAGAGAAAAGTGGACGCAGAGTGCAGATTGTTCCAAGAAAAATGGTCATCCTATTTATTCACGGAATTGAATGGGAAAGCTGTATGTTTGGTGTGTTCAGAGCATGTTGCAGTGCTGAAAGAATATAACCTTCGTCGCCACTATGTGAGTCTTCATGCCGACAAATATGACAACTTTCAAGGACAGCGGAGATGAGAGAAGGTGAATGAACTGTTGGCGGGTCTGAAGAAACAGCAGTCTGTGTTTACTCACAGCCGAGACATCAGTGACGCTGCAGTGAAAGCTAGCTACCTCATTGCTAATGAAATCGCAGTGGCTTCAAAACCATTTAGTGAGGGTGAATTTGTAAAAACATGCATGATGAAGGCAGCGGAGATTGTGTGCCCTGAAAAGCGGCAGACTTTTGCAAATATCAGCCTGACAAGAAACACAGTTGCAGACAGGATTTCCGATCTTTCAGTGGATTTGGACAGCCAGTTGAAGCAAAAAATCAAGTCATTTATTGCGTTTTCGGTTGCAATTGATGAAAGCACGGACATTACAGATGTTGCACAACTGGCCATTTTCATCCGCGGAGTTGATGACACATTGACCGTCACCGAGGAGTTCGTGGAGTTGGTGCCGACGACAGATACAACGACAGCAGCTGATATTTTTACCGCACTCGTTGGCGCGCTGGACAGGGTCGGAGTGGACTGGTCCCGCGCTGTCAGCCTGGCTACAGATGGTGCGCCCTCAATGATCGGGAAAAAAGCAGGCGTTGTGACAAAGTTCCGAGAGAAAGTGCAGATCTGCAAATGGAGGACGTGTATTTCACTGTATTTTGCACCAGGAGGCTTTGTGTTGCAAGTCATTAAAGACGGATAACGTCATGAAGGTGGTCATCCAAACTGTTAATTTCATCCGATCCAGAAGCCTGAATCACCGTCAGTTTGACAGCCTTCTCAGAGAGAAAGACCACATCTATGGCCTGCCATACGACACTGAGGTAAGATGGTTAAGCCGAGGTGCTGTGCTGAGGCGTTTCTTTGATTTACGAGAAGAAATTGAACAGTTCATGGAAGAAAAGGGCAAACCAGTGTTAGAATTTCATTCCGCAGAATGGATGCAGCACCTTGCATTTATGGTGGATGTTACAGAGCACCTGAATAACTTGAACAAACAGCTGCAAGGGCGCAACAAAGTTGTCACGCAGTATTATGACAGCATACGTTCTTTCAAGTTGAAGCTGTCATTGTGGGAGACGCAACTTGCCGGTGGTGATGCAGCTCACTTCCCCTGTCTGAAAAATGTGTGCGTGACCCAACATGTGGCAGACATGAAGCGGTTCAAAGATAAAATAACGGGACTGTTACGGGAGTTTGAGCAACGCTTTCAGATTTATGTTTTTATGTTGATGTGCTATTGTTTTTAATTGATTTTATTTTATTTGTATATTTAACCTATTCTTGACTCTGTGGTTCTTGCACTTGTTTGGGGAACAGGATTTCATTATTTTTATCTACATTTCTGCCTGAGAAATGACACACCTGATATAGTTCTGTGATCTGTGAAACAGTTCTGTTAATCACTGAGGCATTGTGTGTTTGTGTGTTCTTTTTCTTTAGAATTTTCAAATAAACTTGACGTGTTTTATGATTAATAGTGATGTTGTGCTTGTACTATTTTGGACACACTGTCCACAGGCTCCAGCTTTATGTTGTATGTTGATCGTATTAAAACAAAGAAAACAATCTGAAGTTGTTGTTTTTAAGTTATATATACCATGATTTTTCCGGTCTGGCCCACTTGGGAATAGATTTTCCTCCATGTGGCCCCTGAGCTAAAATGAGTTTGACACCCCTGTCCTAATGCAAGACAATGCTAGACCTCATGTGGCTGGAGTGTGTCAGCAGTTCCTGCAAGAGGAAGGCATTGATGCTATGGACTGGCCCGCCCGTTCCCCAGACCCGAATCCAATTGAGCACATCTGGGACATCATGTCTCGCTCCATCCACCAACGCCACGTTGCACCACAGACTGTCCAGGAGTTGGCGGATGCTTTAGTCCAGGTCTGGGAGGAGATCCCTCAGGAGACCATCCGCCACCTCATCAGGAGCATGCCCAGGCATTGTAGGGAGGTCATACAGGCACGTGGAGGCCACACACACTACTGAGCCTCATTTTGACTTGTTTTAAGGACATTACATCAAAGTTGGATAAGCCTGTAGTGTGGTTTTCCACTTTAATTTTGAGGGTGACTCCAAATCCAGACCTCCATGGGTTGATAAATTTGATTTCCATTGATCATTTTTGTGTGATTTTGTTGTCAGCACATTCAACTATGTAAAGACAAAAGTATTTAATAAGATTATTTCATTCATTCAGATCTAGGATGTGTTGTTTAAGTGTTCCCTTTATTTTTTTGAGCAGTGTAGTTTCAGGGTATTGAAAAACCATCCCGTAGAAATGTCCAAATACCCAGGTCTTTACGGTATATCTCCCAAGCCTATTCAACACTGTGCTCACCTTATTAAATGCTCATAGCCCATGTGTCTTGATAGGATGTTTATATCAACGAATCTGTTGATGCATGTCGTTTGACAAAAAATAACACCACAAAAAGATGCACAGACAATGCATTGACTGAAGGAATTCAATAATGTATAGAAAGGTAAACCAATACTGCCAGGTGTTTTTACATACTAATGCAAATAAAATAGACATGAAAACAGCTAGTCACAATATGCAGCATCACATCTCTCCTTCCATTGTATAGCCATTATGGTTATTGCTAGCCAAGTACTCTCCACCATTTTCTAATTTGCACATGTTATGAACATCAGAGACCAGTAGATGGCAATTGCCTCTGGGCAGCTTGGGTATGAAGGATATCCAATTAATAATACTTAAATTTCAGGCTTATTATCCGGCATGACCTAGTGGGGACTGGAGGTGAATAAATTCAAGCCGTGACTGGTGTATGTGGACAACATATACTGATTGTGACCTGCACAATGTGTTGTTTGATCTAAATCCGAGATACACCAGAGACAGGCTGCAGTGGATGTGCATGTGCATGTGTATGCAACCTTTACCCTGTTCTCTTCACTCACCCAATAAACATTTTACACTGTGGTTTCCTCTTCGCCAATTCCTTGATCAACTTTATACTGACTGTGGTTTTGTTATACTAGTAATACTAGCAGAGTACTTTAAACATTTGCATTTGGAAGACATAAAAGCTTCCTGTGTGAAAGATGGTAAAATCAAAGTGAAATGGATTATGGGATAAAGAGTAAATAGAGCAAGCATTTCATTATACAACGCTGGAAGATAACCATTATGTAACTTAAGGAAATACATTACACTTGGCTTGGATTTGATAATACATTGATTAAAAAAAGAATATGATTGTGCAAACATGACTTCCCAAGTTTCATGCAAATGGCGTGTCAAAATGAATGATACAGAACTGTGTGTTAAACAGCTGCACATACAGTAGAGTTACTGTATCAAAACAGGTTATTATTACAGTAACTTCCCTCCATAATAATAAGGAACCAAACAGTAGGTTGTAAATTACCCACCAGGCTGCTGTCTGATAAAACAAGCTAGTGTGAAGAACTGAAGGACTTGGGGACCCTGTAACTGGGATTTCACTATGAACATTACAAAACTAAATAAATCTAAAAGGTATCACGTTGGGACATGGTACTGTGAGATCTGTGACAGACGCACTGTGACAGAGACAAAATAGAGCCCAGTCAGGACCTCACCATAGCAGAGGTTCCAAAGGCTCTCATATGATGAACAATGGAGGGGAGGGGATAATCTAGTTCTCCTCATGCCACATGACCCAGCTCACTGTCCTTTCTTTCACCACTCTGTTACTCCCTCACTTAGAAATTCCAAGGATCCCATGTACTGTATATTGTCTCAGAGTATTGGGATACACAAGTGTGTGTGTATATATATATATATATATATATATTATACACACATGTATATATATACACATGTATATACATATATGTGTGTGTATATAATTCAGCAGAATGAGGTGTGCCTGTGTTGGAATTCAACAGACACTGGAATGGAATGGCTGTCATACATGTAGAGATACTGATTTAAGAAAAATGTGCAGTGGTCTCTTAATTTTTTCCACAGCTGTATGTAAGTATGTACAGTGAGGGAAAAAAGTTTTTGATCCCCTGCTGATTTTGTATGTTTGCCCACTGACAAAGAAATGATCAGTCTATAATTGTAATGGTAGGTTTATTGGAACAGTGAGAGACAGAAAAACAAAAAAAATGTCAAAAATGTTATAAATTGATTTGCATTTTAATGAGGGAAATAAGTATGACCCCCTCTTAAACAGAAAGATTTCTGGCTCCCAGGTGTCTTTTATACAGGTAACGAGCTGAGATTAGGAGCACACTCTTAAAGGCAGTGCTCATAATCTCAGCTTGTTACCTGTATAAAAGACACCTGTCCACAGAAGCAATCAATCAATCAGATTCCAAACTCTCCACCATGGCCAAGACCAAAGAGCTCTCCAAGGATGTCAGGGACAAGATTGTAGACCTATACAAGGCTGGAATGGGCTACAAGACCATCGCCAAGCAGCTTGGTGAGAAGGTGACAACAGTTGGTGCGATTATTCGCAAATGGAAGATACACAAAATAACTGTCAATCTCCCTCGGCCTGGGGCTCCATGTAAGATCTCACCTAGTGGAGTTGCAATGATCATGCGAACGGTGAATCAGCCCAGAACTACACGGGAGGATCTTGTCAATGATCTCAAGGCAGCTGGGACCATAGTCACCAAGAAAACAATTGGTAACACACTACGCCGTGATGGACTGAAATCCTGCAGCGCCCGCAAGGTCCCCCTGCTCAAGAAAGCACATATACAGGCCCGTCTGAAGTTTGCCAATGAACATCTGAATGATTCAGAGGAGAACTGGGTGAAAGTGTTGTGGTCAGATGAGACCAAAATCGAGCTCTTTGGCATCAACTCAACTCGCCGTGTTTGGAGGAGGAGGAATGCTGCCTATGACCCCAAGAACACCATCAAACATGGAGGTGGAAACATTATGCTTTGGGGGTGTTTTTCTGCTTCAAAGGGAAGATGGACGGGGCCATGTATCGTCAAATCTTGGGTGAGAACCTCCTTCCCTCAGCCAGGGCATTGAAAATGGGTCATGGATGGGTATTCCAGCATGACAATGACCCAAAACACACAGCCAAGGCAACAAAGGAGTGGCTCAAGAAGAAGCACATTAAGGTCCTGGAGTGGCCTAGATCAGCAGGGGATCAAATACTTTTTTCCCCTCACTGTATGTATGTATGCATGCATGCATGTATACACACACACACACACACTTAACAAAAATATTAAACGCAAAATGCAACAATTTCAACGATTTTACTGAGTTACAGTTTATATAAGGAAATCAGTCAATTGAAATAAATGCAGTCGGCCCTAACCTATGGATTTCACATGAATGGGCAGGGGTGCAACCATGGGTGGGCCTGGGAGGTGGGGGGGGGGGGCATAGGCCCACTCACCTGGGAGCCAGACCCAGCCAATCAGAATGAGTTTTCCCCACAAAAGGCCTTCATTACAGAGATAAATACTCCTCAGTTTCATCAGCTGTCCGGTTTGCTTCTCTCAGACGATCCTGCAGGTGAAGAAGCCGGATGTGGAGGGCCTGGGCTGGCGTGGTTACACGTGGTCTGCGGTTGTGAGGCCGGTTGGACGTACTGCCAAATTCTCTACAACGACGAAGGAGGCGGCTTATGGTAGAGAAATGAACATTAATTCTCTGGCAACAGCTTTGGTGGACCTTCCTGCAGTCAACATGCCAATTGCACACTCCCATAAAATATGGATATATCTGTGGCATTGTGTTGTGTGCCAAAACGTCACATTTTAGAGTGGCCTTTTATTGTCCCCAGGACAAGGTGCACTTGTGTAATGATCATGCTGTTTATTCAGCTTCTTGATATACCACACCTGTCAGGTGGATGGATTATCTTGGCAAAGGAGAAACGCTAACTAACAGGGATGTAAACAAATTTGTGCACAACATTTGAGAGAAAGAAGCTTTTTGTGTGTATGGAAAATTCTGGGATTTTTTATTTCAGCTCATGAAACATGGGACCAACACTTTACATGTTGTGTTCATATTTTTGTTCGGTATAGTTGCTAGCACCTGTTCCAGTGTTACTGTACAGATTGGGCTACAACAACGGTGGCAACCTCAAACTTACAGTAGTTTAGTACAAGATGGCGCCGACAGACCCGTCGCCCTGTTTCTAGTTCCTAGCAAAGTTTGCATCCTGAGGCCGCATTTATTGTAGCTGGGGACTTTATTAAAATTAATCTGAGGAAAAATGCTCCCGAAATTCTACCAACACATCTCCTGTGCTACACATGGAGAGATCACACTTGACCATTGTTACTCTCCCTTCCAGGACAGCTACAAGGCCCTCCCCCGCCCTCCCTTCGACAAATCAGATAACGCCTCCAACCTGCTCCTCCCCGCCTATAAACTTAAATTGGAAGCACCCGTGGTAAGGACTATTCAACGTTGGTCTGACCAATCGGAGTCTATGCTTCAAGACGGTTTAGATCACGCGGACTGGGAAATGTTCCGGGTCGTCTTTGGGAATAGTATCGACATATACACTGACTCGTGACTGGATTAATCAGGAAGTGCATAGAGGATGTTGTTCCTACTGTGACGATTATAACTTATCCAAAGCTGCCTCCCGAGTGGCGCAGCGGTTTAAGGCACTGCATCGCAGTGCTTGAGGTGTCACTACAGACCTGGGTTCAATCCCAGGCTGTGTCGCAGCCGGCCTCGACCGGGTGACCCATGAGGCGGTGCACAATTGCGCCAAGCATCGCCCAGGCTATGGGAGAGTTTGGCAGGCCGGGATGTCCTTGTCACATCGCGCTCTAGCGACTCCTGTGGCGGGCCAGGGGCATGCACGCTGACTTCGGTCGCCAGTAGTACGGTGTTTCCTCCGACACATTGATGCGGCTGGCTTCCGGGTTAAGCGAGCAGTGTGTCAAAAAGCAGGGCGGCTTGGCAGGGTCGTGTTTCGGAGGACGCATGGCTCTCCCCAAAGTCCGTACGGGAGTTGCAGCTATGTGAAAAGACTAACTACAAAATTGGGGAGAACCAAAAACCATGGATAGATGACAGCATTCGTGCAAAATTGAAAGAGCAAACCACCACATTTAACCACGGCAAGGTGACTGGGAACATGGACGTGTACAAACAGACCAGCAATTCAACGGCTCAGACACGAGACGCATCACGGATTATAAAGAGAAACCCAGCCACATGCTGGACACCGACACCTCACTCCCAGACAAACTTAACACGTTCTTTGCCCACTTTGAGGGGGGAAAAAAAAGAGCCGCCGACGTGGGCTCCCACTGCTCCTGATCTCTGTGGCCAACATGTCTACGACATTCAAGCATGTGAGAATGCTGTTCATCAACTACAGTTTAGCCTTCAACACCATAGTGCCCTCCAAGCTCATCACTGAACCCCTCTGTGCAACTGGGTTCTAGACTTCCTGAAGGGCCAACCCTAGGTGTTGAAGGTAGGCAACAACACCTCTGCCACACTGATCCTCAACACAGGGGCCCCAGAGGGGTGTGTGTTCAGCCCCCTCCTGTACTCCCTGTTCACCCATGACTGTTTGGCTACGCATGTCTCCAACTCAAATCATCAAGTTTGCTGACGACACAACAGTGGTAGCCCTGATTACCAACAACAACGAAACAGCCTACAGGGAGGTGGTGAGATCCCAGGTGGAGTAGTGCCAGGAAAATAACCTCTCCCTCAATGTCAACAAAGCGAAGGAGCTGATCGTGGACTACAGGAGACAGGGTGAGCATGCCCCATCGACATAGACGGAGCTGCAGTGGAGACGGTCAAAGCATCAAGCTCCTCGGCGTGAACAAAACTGAGGAGTTGAAATTCTCTCTACACTTTGACAGCATGCATCACCGTCTGGTACTGCAACTGCACCGCCCACAACCACAAGGCTCTCCAGAGGGTGGTGCCCTCAGCCCAATGCATCACCGGGGGCACACTGCCTGCCCTCTAGGACATCTACAGCACCCGGTGTCACAGGAAGGCAAAGATGATCATCAAGGACCTTAGACACCAGAGCCATAGCCTGTTCACCCCGCTACAATCTAGAAGGCGGAGACAGTACAGGTGCATTAAAGCTGGAACCGAGCAACTGAAAAACAGCTTCTATCTCCAGGCCATCAGACTGTTAAATAGCCACAATAGCCAGCCTCCGCCCAGTACCATGTCCTGAACCTTAGAGACTGCTGCCGTGTACATAGATTCATTGAGCACTGGTCACTTTAATAAATGTTTACATACCGTTTTACCCACTTTATATGTATAGTGCATTCGTAATGAATACAGATCCTTTACTCAGTACTTTGTTGAAGCGCCTTTGGCAGCGATTACAGCCTCAAGTCTTCTTGGGTATGAGGCTACAAGCTTGGCACACCTGTATTTGGGGAGTTTCTCCCATTCTTTTCTGCAGATCCTTTCAAGCTCTGTCGGGTTGGATGGGGACCGTCGCTGCACAGCTATTTTCAAGTCTCTCCAGAGATGTTCGATCGGGTTCAAGTCCGGGCTCAGGCTGGGCCACTCAAGGACATTCAGAGACTTGTCCCGAAGCCATTCCTGCGTTGTCTTGGCTGTGTACTTAAGGTAGTTTTGAAAGCGCTGCAAAATCTGGACCCCTACAAATCAGCTGGGCTAGACAATCTGGACCCTTTCTTTCTAAAACTAGCCGCCGAAATTGTCGCTACCCCTATTACTAGTCTGTTCAACCTCTCTTTCATAACGTCTGAGATCCCCAGAGATTGGAAAGCTGCCGCGGTCATCCCCCTCTTCAAAGGGGGTGACACTATAGATCCAAATTGCTACAGACCTATATCCATCCTGCCCTGCCTTTCGAAAGTATTCGAAAGCCAAGTTAACAAACAGATAATTGACAATTTCGAATACCACCGTACCTTCTCCGCTATGCAATCCGGTTTCCGAGCTGGTCACGGGTGCACTTCAGCCACGCTCAAGGTCCTAAACGATATTATAACCGCGATTGATAATAGACAGTACTGTGCAGCCGTCTTCATCGACCTGGCCAAGGCTTTCGACTCTGTCAACCACCGCATTCTTATTGGCAGACTAAATAGCCTTGGTTTCTCAAATGACTGCCTCGCCTGGTTCACCAACTACTTCTCAGATAGAGTTCAGTGTGTCAAATCGGAGGGCCTGTTGTCTGGACCTATGGCAGTCTCTATGGGGGTGCCACAGGGTTCAATTCTTGGGCCGACACTTTTCTCCGTGTATATCAATGATGTCGCTCTTGCTGCTGGTGACTCTCAGATCCACCTCTACGCAGACGACACCATTTTGTATACATCTGGCCCTTCATTGGACACTGTGTTAACAAACCTCCAAACGAGCTTCAATGCCATACAACAATCCTTCAGTAGCCTCCAACTGCTCTTAAACACTAGTAAAACTAAATGCATGCTTTTCAATCGAACGCTGCTGGCACCCGCCCACCCGACTAGAATCACCACTCTCGACGGGTCTGACCTAGAGTATGTGGACAACTACAAATACCTATGTGTCTGGTTAGACTGTAAACTCAACTTCCAGACTCACATAAAGAATCTCCAATCCAAAGTTAAATCTAGAATCGGCTTCCTATTTCGCAACAAAGCCTCCTTCACTCATGCTGCCAAACATGCCCTCGTAAAACTGACTATCCTACCGATCCTTGACTTCGGCGATGTCATTTACAAAATAGCCTCCAACACTCTACTCAGCAAATTGGATGTAGTCTATCACAGTGCCATCCGTTTTGTCTCCAAAGCCCCATACACTACCCACCACTGTGACCTGTACGCTCTTGTTGGCTGGTCCTCACTACATGTTCGTCGTCAAACCCACTGGCTCCAGGCCATCTATAAATCACTGCTAGGCAAATCCCCGCCTTATCTTAGCTAATTGGTCACCATAGCAGCACCCACCCGTAGTCTGCGCTCCAGCAGGTATATCTCACTGGTCATTCCCAAAGCCAACACCTCCTTTGGCCGCCATTCCTTCCAGTTCTCTGCTGCCAATGACTGGAACGAATTGCAAAAATCTCTGAAGCTGGAGACTCTTATCTCCCTCAATAACTTTAAGCATCAGTTGTCAGAGCACCTTACCGATCACTGCACCTGTACACAGCCCATCTGAAATTAGCCCACCCAACTACCTCATCCCTATATTGTTATTTATTTTGCTCATTTGCACCCCAGTATCTCTATTTGCACATAATCTCTTGCACATCTAGCATTCCAGTGTTAATACTATTGTAATTATTCTGCACTATAGCCTATTTATTGCCTTACCTCCATAACTTGCTACATTTGCACACACTGTATATATATTTTCTGTTGTATTTCTGACTTTATGTTTTTTACCCCATATGTAACTCTGTGTTGTTGTTTTATTGCACTACTATGCTTTATCTTGGCCAGGTCGCAGTTGTAAATGAGAACCTGTTCTCAACTGGCTTACCTGGTTAAATAAAGGTTAAATAAAAAATAAATAAATAAAAAGTTGTCCTGTTGGAAGGTGAACCTTCGCCCCAGTCTGAGGTCCTGAGCACTTTGGAGCAGGTTTTCATCAAGGATCTCTCTGTACTTTGCTCCGTTCATCTTTGGCTCGATCCTGACTAGTCTCCCAGTCCCTGCTGCTGAAAAGCATCTCCACAGCATGATGCTGCCACCACCATGTGTTACCATAGGGATGGTGCCAGGTTTCCTCCAGACGTGACACTTGGCAGTCAGGCCAAAGAGTTAAATCTTGGTTTCATCAGACCAGAGAATCTTGTTTCTCATGGTCGGAGAGTCCTTTAGGTGCCCTTTGGCAAACTCCAAGCGGGCTGTCATGTGCCTTTTACTGAACAGCGTCTTCCATCTGGCCACTCTACCATAAAGGCCTGATTGGTGGAGTGCTGCAGAGATGGTTCTCCCATCTCCACAGAGGAACTCTGGAGCAATGTCAGAGTGACCATCAGGTTCTTGGTCACCTCCCTGACCAGATTGCTCAGTTTGGCCGGGCGGCCAGCTCTAGGAAGAGTCTTGGTGGTTCCAAACTTCTTCTATTTAAGAATGATGGAGGCCACTGTTCTTGGGGACCTTCAATGCTGCATAATTGTTTTGGTACCCTTCCCTAGATCTGTGCCTTAACACAATCCTGTCTCAGAGCTCTACGGACAACTCCTTCGATCTCATGGCTTGGTTTGTGCTCTGACATGCACTGTCAATTGTGGGACCTTATATAAACAGGTGTGTGCCTTTCCAAATCATGTCCAATCAATTGAATTTACCACAGGTGGACTCCAATCAAGATGTAGAAACATAAAGGATGATCAATGGAAACAGGATGCTCAATTTCTAATCTCATAGCAAAGGGTCTGAATACTTTATGTAAATAAGGTATGTTTTTATTTATAATAAATAATAATAAAAACCTGTTTTTGCTTTGTCATTATGGGGTATTGTGTGTAGATTGATGAGGAAAAACATTTATTTAATCAATTTTAGAATAAGGCTGTAATGTAACAAAATGTGGAAAAAGTAAAGGGGTATGAATACTTTCCGAATGCCCTGTATCTAGTCATGGCTCATCCTGTATAACTACTGCTGTACACACCTTTGCTATTCATATACTGCCCATATTGTCTATAAACACCATATATACACTACCGGTCAAAGGTTTTAGAACACCTACTCATTCAAGTATTTTTCTTTATTTATGATATTTTCTACATTGTAGAATAATAGTGAAGACATCAAAACTATGAAATAACACATATGGAATCATGTAGTAACCAAAACAAGTGTTAAACAAATCAAAATATATATTTGAGATTCTACAAATAGCCACCCTTTGACTTGAGAGCTTTGCATACTCTTGGCATTCTCTCAACCAGCTTCATGAGGTAGTCACCTGGAATGCATTTCAATGAACAGGTGTGCCTTCTTAAAAGTTAATGTGAAATGTATTTGCTTCTTAATGCGTTTGAGCCAATCAGTTGTGTTGTGACAAGGTAGGGGGGGTATACAGAAGATAGCCCTATTTGGTAAAAAACCAAGTTCATATTATGGCAAGAACAGCTCAAATAAACAAAGAGAAACGACAGTCCATCATTACTTAATGTCTTGAAGTAATGATGGAGTTTAGACCAAAAAGCTATATTTTTGTCTCATCAGACCACATGACCTTCTCCCATTCCTCCTCTGGACATTCCATCCAGATGGTCATTGGCAAACTTCAGACAGGCCTGGACATGCGCTGGCTTGAGCAGGGGGACCTTGCGTGCGCTGCAGGATTTTAATCCATGACGGCGTAGTGTGTTACTAATGGTTTTCTTTGAGACTGTGGTCCCAGCTCTCTTCAGGTCATTGACCAGGTCCTGCCGTGTAGTTCTGGGCTGATCCCTCACCTTCCTCATGATCATTGATGCCCCACGAGGTGAGATCTTGCATGGAGCCCCAGACTGAGGGTGATTGACCGTCAACTTGAACTTCTTCCATTTTCTAATAATTGCGCCAACAGTTGTTGCCTTCTCACCAAGCTGCTTGCCTATTGTCCTGTAGCCCATCCCAGCCTTGTGCAGGTCTACAATTTTAGCCCTGATGTCCTTACACAGCTCTCTGGTCTTGGCCATTGTGGAGAGGTTGGAGTCTGTTTGATTGAGTGTGTGGACAGGTGTCTTTTATACAGGTAACGAGTTCAAACAGGTGCAGTTAATACAGGTAATGAGTGGAGAACAGGAGGGCTTCTTAAAGAAAAACTAACAGGTCTGTGAGAGTCGGAATTCTTACTGGTTGGTGGGTGATCAAATACTTATGTCATGCAATAAAATGCAAATTAATTACTTAAAAATCATTTCCTGGGTTTTTATTTTAGATTCCGTCTCTCACAGTTGAAGTGTACCTATGATAAAAATTACAGACCTCTACATGCTTTGTAAGTAGGAAAACCTGCAAAATCGGCAGTGTATCAAATACTTGTTCTCCCCACTGTATGTATGTATGTATGTATGTATGTATGTATGTATGTATGTATGTATGTATGTATGTATGTATGTATGTATGTATGTATGTATGTATGTATGTATGTATGTATGTATGTATGTATGTATAAATAAATAAATACACACACACACACACACACACGTTACCCCTTGGCAGCTTTAACAGAAAGCACAGCATTGATTTTCACTGCTACGCAGACGATACACAACTTTACATGTGTGTCACCAGAAGATTTTAGCTCCACGGATAAATTATTAGAATTCATTAGTGATTTAAAATACTTGGATGGCTCACAACTTCCTCCAGCTAAATCAAGACAAGACTGAGGTACTAATTGTTGGAGGCAAAGCACAGAGAGAGAATCTAGCCGCACATTTTAATTCACAGGCAATAAAGACAAAACACCAGGTAAAAAACCTAGGTGTTATTTTAGATTCTGAACTAAATTTCTAAATCACACATTAGTAATGTGACCAAAATAGCTTTTTACCACCTGAGGAACATTGCTAAGGTGCAGCCGTTTCTCTCTCAGGCTGATACAGAGAGACTCATCCATGCTTTTATTACAAGCAGGCTTGACTACTGTAATGCTCTCCTGTCTGGTCTACCCAAGAAGGCCATTGGACAACTGCAAAAAACATACAGAATGCTGCATCACGGGTACTGACCAAGACCAGACAAAGAGCAAACATTACACCGGTTTTAAGATCTCTGCACCGGCTGCCTGTGAGTTTTATAATTAATTTTAAGATTATTTTATTGGTTTTTAAATCAATCCATGATTGTGCACCCCGATACATGTCAGAAATGCTTTTAAGTTATGTGCCTTAACTATTCCAAAGCCTAGGACCAAGAGGCATGGAGAGGCAGCCTTTAGTTATTATGCTACCAGCCTCTGGAATAGCCTGCCAGAGAACATGAGGGGGGCCAAAACTGTGGACATATTTAAAAGAGATCTTAAAACATAGTTTTAGCTTTGCTTTTCCTTAGGGTGCTTTTCATTTGTTCAGTTTGTATCTTTCTTTCGTTTTTTAAATCTTATGTTTGTTGTGTAGTAAATATTTCACCTTTAATTTATTGTTTATTCGTTTTTTCCCTGTAAAGCACATTGCATTGCATGTCTGAAATGTGCTGTATAAATAAAGCTTGATTTGATATCGTCATACCTTCCTTCTCTCACCCTGGGATATACGGTATTACCAGTTAAGTACACAAAGGGGTGCCAAAAACACAAAAAAGCCCATTGGGCATCTATTACCAGAATGCTAACAGAATTAGCACAAGAACTTGCGAATTTCCATTGAGGCTGCTAGCTAAATATACTAACGAGCACAAACGAAAATAAACAAAATCGCAAAGACCGGCAATCCAGCTCATAAAGTTATACATATATTAGGTAGGAGCTACAGAATGTCATTTTTGGGTAAGTATGGACATTCAGAAGTGAATGTGATTGAGAGACATTGTGCAAATGAACAAAGTTGACGCATGCAGTACTGGTTCTCCAGCAGCATGTCGACAAGCTGTGTCTGTGTGGAGTCGCTAGGGCAACGGGCCTCTCTGCTCTGCTCGGAGAAGAGGGGGGAGGAGCAAGAAGGGCTGAGAACAAAGAGGAGAAAAAAGAAGGTGGCAGGTGTCCAAATAACTCATCCAAAGAGCTTTCTGCTGTGTTTGAGAAGGCAAAGCCAACACAATATCATGCCATCACCTTATTAATTCAGCCACTTAGTTAGCAATCGTGTTAATGCATAATTCTGCGTTTTTCATGCAGGAAAGAAAACGATAAAACGCGTAAGAAATATCTTGCTGCGTTCTGTAAACCGATCTAAAATGCTTCTTATTTTAATTTCTATGCAGCATCAGACACATTTTCTGCTTGAGTTGCACTTCTAAACTCGGATGAGAATTCACCAACGGGAAATCTATCAGCAGACACATCTGACTGATGTGGAGCTACTTTTCGCCTGTACTTTTCTCGGTGTAGCTAGCCTATTTTTCTCAGGTAAAATGCAAGATTAACTTTAAGCAAAACCTCAGGAAATGTAGCTAGCTACATTCATACCTATGATAGGCCTAAACATTAGAAATATGATGGCCATGCATCGTTTTTGCTTTTTTATTGAAAGCTAATTTACTTGTATGGCTGCCAGCCAAATAGCGTTGCACTTCTGTTGTCATCTGATGATAATGAAGCTACAGTATGTTATGGAGAATGTGTTGCACTAATGTATTTTCTGTGAAGAAAAACTATAGTTGAACGTCCCTGGTCACACTATTGAAGCAAAAAAACACTTGACTTTCAATATAAAACGCGACACGTCAATACACAGCTGGACTCACCTGCTTCCGCTTTCTCCTGTTGTGCTATTAACAAACGCGAGACTGGCTCAACTGTGCTGGGAAACTAAGTAAGCTTCATAATGTAAAATACTGTGACAGGTAAAACAAGAACGCGATCGGCTTTATCTCCTAAACGCACTGCACAAGTTGACTGCAGGTATTTACTTAAAATAGCTACAAATATTAAAATGTATTGAAAAACCATCAAGTGGCTATTTCCAAACACCCCTGAATACAGTACAGCAACCTGTTTCCATTGATCATCCTTGAGATGTTTCTACAACTTGGAGTCCACCTGTGGTACATTTAATTAATTGGACATGATTTGGAAAGGCACACACACCTGTCTATATAAGGTCCCACAGTTGACATTGCATGTCAGAGCAAAAACCAAGCCATGATGTGGAAGGAATTGTCCGTAGAGCTCCAAGACAGGATTGTATTGAGGCACAGATCTGGGGGAGGGTACCAAAAAATGTCTGCAGCATTGAAGGTCCCCAAGAACACAGTGGCCTCCATCATTCTTGAATAGAAGAAGTTTGTAACCACCAAGACTCTCCCTAGAGCTGGCCGCCCGCCCAAACTGAGCAATCGGGGGAGAAGGGCCTTGGTCAGGGAGGTAACCAAGAACCCGATTGTCACTCCGACAAAGCTCCAGAGTTCCTCTGTGGAGATGGGAGAACCTTTCAGAAGGACAACCATCTCTGCAGCACTCCACCAATCAGGCCTTTATGGTAGAGTGGCCAGACAGAAGCCACTCCTCAGTAAAAAGCATGACAGCCTGCTTGGAGTTTGCCAAAAGGCACCCAAAGACTCTCAGACCATGAGAAACAAGATTCTCTGGTCTGATGAAAACAAGATTGAAATCTTTGGCCTGAATGCCAAGCGTCACTTCTAGAGGAAACCTGGCACCATCCCTATGGTAACGCATGGTGGTGGCAGCATCATGCTGTGGAGATGTTTTTCAGCGGCAGGGACTGGGAGACTAGTCAGGATCGAAGCAAAGATGAACGGAGCAAAGTACAGAGAGATCCTTGATGAAAACCTGCTCCAGAGCGCTCAGGACCTCAGACTGGGGCGAAGGTTCATCTTCTAACAGGACAACCATGACAATGCAGGAGTGGCTTCGGGACAAGTCTCTGAATGTCCTTGAGTGGCCCAGCCAGAGCCCGGAATGGAACCCGATCAAACATCTCTGGAGAGACCTGAAAATAGCTGTGCAGCAACGCTCCCCATCCAACCTGACAGCGCTTGAGAGGATCTGCTGAGAAGAATGGGAGAAACTCCCCAAATACAGGTGTGCCAAGCTTGTAGCGTCATACCCAAGAAGACTCGAGGCTGTAATTGCTGCCAAAGGTGCTTCAACAAAGTACTGAGTGAAGGGTTTGAATACTTAAGTAAATGTGATTTTTTAAAATATAAATTAGCAACATTTTCTAAAATCCTGTTTTTGCTGTCATTATGGGGTATTGTTTGTGTAGATTGATGAGGGGAAAAAAACGATTATCAATTTTAGAATAAGGCTGTAAATTAACAAAATGTGGAAAAAGTGAAAGGGTCTGAATACTTTCCGAAGGCACTGTACACACACAAAATATATATGGGGAATTGGAAATTATGCAGACATTTACATTGATGGAAGCTACAATCTGTAATATTTAAGCTGATCTACCCCTTAAGATCTCTTTATAAAGTAAAGTAGTCTACCTCAATTATTGAAACATCCACAGGGCTGGCTTTTTTCCCTAATGTAAATAATGACAGGAAAGGAAGAAGTCTGATGTGTTGGCAAATGGAATGTGAGAAAATGCCCCTGAAAATGTTTGTGACTTGGCTCAGGTTTCAGTCAGTTTGGTGACCCAATGTGAAAATCGAATAGAACTCAAATAAGTCATTATTAAGACAGAACAACTGTTCTGCACTATAATTTGTGATTGAACTAGTTATTGACCCGACTCGTCTTTGACATATAGTCAAGTTGTGGAATTACAAGGTATGGAGGGAAATTATTGCTTTGGGGCTTCAATGTGCAATTAATTAACAGTATGTGACCTTGTTATGAATACTCTAAATTAGGACTGACCCCATTTAGTCGACTGGTCGATTGTTTGGTCGATAGGCTGTTGGATGACTGAGATGTCTTTACTCGAGCAGTAGCAAAACTAAATACAAATAAATATCATGTAATAATAATAATAAATAAATAAATAAATAATAAGCCATTTAGCAGACGCTTTTATCCAAAGAAACGTACAGTCATGTGTGCATACATTTTTACGTATGTACAAGACACCTGAACGGCTCCTGTCTGAGTGGACTGATCCATTATGGAGGCCGTGGGGATGGCACAGTCCATCAGTCTAAGACGTGCTACTGAAATTGTATATGGTTATATTACACAAGAACAATGGTGCAACACTAATACAAATATTATTGTATAACAAATGCGCTTTCTCCCTCGTTGGATAGCGACCGCTGTCCACGGTTCTGAAACACATCAGTGCGCTGTTGAATTGGCTCCTTTTCCTAGACCATGTTGCTATGTGCATAATAGCAAAGTTAACCAGCATATTGGTGTTGAGAACAATACAGCGGAGGCAGCAGCAGAATGAGGAGATGAGAAAACAGCCCTTGCCTTATTGTCTAAGAAAAGTGAGGAGAGAACTTAAGTAGGTCTATAATCAATAGCCTAACTGTTAAATGTGCCTGGCTTTATAAGCCATCAATATATCTACAGAAATAAGACAGATGCTGCTTCTGTTGCCTGTTTGAGTGTTTGTTTAATAGCCTACTGATTACGTGAGCACCAAGCCTCACGCAATGACATGTCAAGTAAACAATTTCACAAATTCGGCTGTTTTTAAATCTTTGCTTTACACTTTGTTTTTGGTTAGAACAGCCTCCCTGGTATTATTTATAATTGATTTAGTGTTTACACTGTTCCAAAAATAATATTTATAATAATGCTTATTGTTGCTGTTGTAATAAGTAATGTCATTATCATTAGTAGGCCTAGTATACCAGCCTTGTATTACCACCATCGAGCTGTAGGCCTAAGAGCACATCCTGTTTAGTCTTAATACCGTAACTTACTTAGGCCTATATTTCAATACTTTTATAGGCTACTGTATCAATAAATCATTTATTCTTTCATGTCATCAAAGCTTACAAGTCATTCATGATTTGAAATGCAATCGAGCATTTTAGTTTTTAAATAAAATAAAGCGAACCTTGAATAATTATCTTAAACAATAAATAAACCATTCCATTTCGGAAATTGCATTCATGAATGAATGCGACTGTTTTTAGTATTTGCTGTAATAAAGGCTTAACAAAACTCTGGTATGCCTATACTTTATTTAGAGTGGTTTACATTATTCCAGACAGTCAGAAAAAGTATATTCTAATCTATACAGCACCTGTTTGGCACACATAATATGCACGCAGCGCTTGCGCCTTACCTTCTTTTTCTTGATCTACAGTATTTTCCATAACAAGTAACATTTACTCCACACATCTGACTTTCCCTTTACCTCCTGAGCAACCTATAAATATTCCCGTTTCGAGTTTGTCACGTCCTCTGCATCCATTTTGCTGACACGTGTTACGGTTTTCAGAGTTTGTTATAACCAATTTATTGATGTGATTATGATACGCTATAGGTACGCTCATTAGGCAGGATTAGGCGGCCGCCATTGGTGGCAGATTGACGAGGGCGGCATTTTCTGAGTTAAACTGACCAAGACGCACCTCCAACAACACATAAAACCTCACTTAATTATGCCCCCAAAAAACGACAATTTCTCTCAACCAGTGGCATATGGGCTTTTTAGGTGAGCGCTGATGCCGCCCTTTGATAAGCAGTGTGCACTTTGTCAAAGGCAGGGGCGCAAAATATTTTGCTTGTCCATACCCAGCGCGCCGCTGTTGGAGAGACATCTCTGCAGCACTTCACTAACGTTCAGTCAAAAAATGCATCTAAAATAAAATAATGTAGCAGATAAAGGATATGTCTCCCGAGTGGCGCAGTGGTCTAAGGCTGTGCCACTACAGATCCTGGACCGGGAGACCCATGGGGCAGCGCGCAATTGGCCCAGCGTCATCCAGGGTAGGGGAGGGCTGGCAGGGATGTAGCTCAGTTGATAGAGCATGGCGTTTGCAACGCCAGGGTTGTGGGTTCGATTCCCACAGGGGGCATGAAAAAATAAATATGTAAGTCGCTCTGGATAAGAGAGTCTGCTAAATGACGTAAATGTATATGGTAGAAAGAGTATGTGGCCTTTTCTGTAGCCTACAGGCTGGAGATAAAATGTATGACTGTAAGGAGACGGACACTTTACATCATGCAGGTTTCTCCGATCAAATAGCCTAACCTAAATGGTGCTCAATCAAATAAAAAAAAGGAGTTGTCATGTTAACAAAGCAACATATCCTAAAAACAGGCCAGGTCAAAGTAAATTTGACAATATGGAATGGACAATCACAACTGTTGTCCAGGAGTTATACCCCATTGTCATGATCAGTGGTTTCAAGTTTGTATCTGTAAACCTGATCATAGTGAAAAAAAAATACTTCTGCATTTCCAGCTGTGTAAAACACATTGCAAATAGGCTCACGCTAACTCCCGATAAAGTTGGGTAGCTGATATTCAAAGCTTAATTAGGCAAATTGATTAGTCACAGGAATCAGGACTAATAAAGCCAATGCAATGGCCTGTTTTACAAACGGTGGGCCTACAACATGGATGGGGATTCATACAATTCCATTGCAGGCTGACATGGTAGGCTACACCCTAGTAAGCACGATCCGAAGTCTTTTTTTGGTCCTGTCTGGAAGTCGTTTCTTGGTGTTTTACAAATGGTAGGCTTACAGCATAGATAAGGCATTCATAAAATTATATTTGAGGCAACACTGTAGGCTACACATCAGTAAGCACGGACCGACGCCAACGCCTTCTGGACATCTTTTTTTGGTGCAGTTCCGGACCGCCTTGATTTCCACATCCATGGATATTGTTTTTTGATCCGGTCCGGTCCAAACATAGACGTCTATAAATTACTTATTTTCAACTTTCATTCAGAACCGAAAATGAACCCGATTTCAACTTCCGGAAAATACTTATTTTTCAATGTTCAGAAAATATGCCTTTTCAGCATCCTGGAAAATATATATTATAAAACATTGGGTGAAACTTTCACAGTGAATGCTTTTGTTTATGTTTTGTGCGTATGAATTGAATATTGCCAAATGCGTCAGTAAAAAATATTGAGCCTATTTAATGTAACCCTTGCTGTTCACAGATCGCAAAGGAGCAGCATACAACTGACCTAAATGTTTGGAAAAGTTAACTTAAAAATGCATCTCCAGTGCAATTGCAGTTTAGCTCACATTTGAAGGCTGGGGGGCATTTAGGACGTACTGCTGATCGCTAAAATATCCTAATGATTATGATCACACTTCCTCAATTCAAATATTATGGCGACACTATAGGAAATATGGTTTGGTATGGTTTAGAAACTTGGGAACCAGGCTCGAGTTATCAATGTGGCCCTATCACCTGGAAATACTGCATCTTCACGCCTAGCATAACAACCTCCAGGCTTCCTTCATAACTGTCCATTTATTGGGGGGAAAATAAAGAATTACAGGGGGCAGTTTTGAAAAAAATTATCCAGTCTCAATCGTTTTCTGGAATAACGGACATTCTGGAGTAATAATTACATAACCAACGTTCTCTAGTAATACTATTCCAGTGCGAATAGGTCTTAGGTCACGTGCATGCGATGCATACATGTGTCACATAAAGAGAGCAAGGGTTGAGGGTATAGGGAATGTTTTTCCTAAACAAGTGAGGGATTTCGGTAAAATACGTTTTCAGTCAGAAATGGCTGTAATTATGTTTAATCTTCAGCAACACGGACAGCGTGATAAACACTTTGATGTTCTGTGGTGGTCGCTGCAGCAGGGAGGAGAGAGACATAACCGGTGCTAGTCACAGTCATTCGCTGGCTCTTTTTTTTTTTACAGCGCAGCAAGTCTGAGCCCGGCCCAATCAAATCAATTGCTGGTCGGACTCCCTTTAGTCATTTGTGTGTCTTAATTATTTAATCAAACTGTATGCTTAAGCATCAGACAAGCTCAGTGAATATAGTTAATTTGATTAAACACATAGGACGTGTCAATATAT
Organism: Coregonus clupeaformis; assembly: GCF_020615455.1. Classification (NCBI taxonomy): domain Eukaryota; kingdom Metazoa; phylum Chordata; class Actinopteri; order Salmoniformes; family Salmonidae; genus Coregonus; species Coregonus clupeaformis. Next base: position 24,086,048 of record NC_059210.1, on the reverse strand, counting down.
GGAATACATGTTAAAAAATTCAGACCAATCGATTGGTCGAAAGAACAGAAGACTCTTGGTCAACCAAGATGTATTTATTTATTGATTGATTGTCGGGGACAGCCCTACTCTATATAGACGCAACAAACGATACATGGCAACGGCTCACTTCTGAACACACAGACAGATATTACGGATTTAAAAGTAAGAGATCCTGACTGAATGTGGCTTTTAGAGACCATTAGCCACAGTCAACTACACTTCCATTAGTGACGCACTGCTAGATATTGGGTGCCTGTTGGACACCTATTAGAGACCCGGTTGCTGAGAGGGACTGGTATTGATAATGTGGGACACAAGCTGGAACTCAAGCAAACTTGCACTGTAGGAAACACACACAGATAAAATAAACTGTTGGGTAAATCCATTTAAATTCAATCACTTTTGACAGCATCCCTTTTGATTTGAACGAAACCTCCCATACATATTTGCCCATTGTAGAAGTGCTCAGAAAGTGACTTTTTGGACCTGAATGCCAAAACATTCAAGAGATTGAAGTGCTCAAAAGTTTACCCTTCTTGCATACCACACCACCATACTATGAGAAATTCATGTTTTCATCACTGGATAAGATAAACATTTTAGATTTATATAATTTAAAAGCTTACAAACAGGGTTGTCAAACTGTTGCAAAATTTGAGATTTTTGATGTCATTAACACAAATTCTCTAAAAACATGTAAACGCCAATTATTTTAATATTCACATATGTTGTAGCTTGGACCCTATTTTACAACATCCAAGGTTTTTGTGTCGTGCCCGCCATCGGTTGAGACAACGTGCTCTTGAATACAGGGTGGGTGTCATGTTTTCGCTGATAAATGTACTAAAATGGGAATAAAATGTACATTTCAACTTTCAAATGTTACCACAAAGATGGTTGGAGGGCCAGACATCAGAGAATGTTAACTTGAATATCGGTTGTTTTAAATTATACTGTCAATTCTCCATAGGAAACCTAATGAAATCATCAAAATATAAATAATAGAATAGACCGTTTAAGTTGGGTGGACCGGCAGCCATCTGTGTTAGTAATTAGAAGTTACCATTTCAATGGTGTACCAGATAAATTGCAGTGGTCTGGAGTGATAGGTCCATTCTATGATTGAAATTACACCAACCCTGTATTCAAGAGCATGTTGTGTCTCAACCGATGGTGGGAACAACACAAAAGCCTCAGATGACATAAAATTAGGGTCTAAGCGACAACATATGCATTTTTAGATAATTGACGTTAAAAAGGTTAAAACAAAGACAATTTTTATAATTAAAAAAATCAAGAAATGTAATAGTTTGACAACCCTGTTGGTAAGCTTTGAAATGATATCAAACTCAACCGTTTATCTTTTTCAGTGATGAAGACATGTCTCAAAATGGGTCAACTTTGGTCTCCCGAGTGGCGCAGTGGTCTAAGGCACTGCATCGCAGTGCTAGCTGTGCCACTAGAGATCCTGGTTCGAATCCAGGCTCTGTCGTAGCTGGCCGCGACCGGGAGACCCATGGGGCGGCGCACAATTGGCCCAGCGTCGTCCAGGGTAGGGGAAGAAATGGCCGGCAGGGATGTAGCCCAGTTGGATGTAGCTCAGTTGGTAGAGCATGGTGTTTGCAACGCCAGGGTTGTGGGTTCGATTCCCATGGGGGGCCAGTATGAATTTTGTATTTTTTTTATAATGTATGCACTCACTAACTGTAAGTCGCTCTGGATAAGAGCGTCTGCAAAAAAATGACTAAAATGTAAAACAAAGATTGAGCACCTTTATCTCCTGAATGTTTTGGCATTCAGGTCCAAAAAGTTACTTTCTGCCCACTTCTTCCATGAGCAAACATGGAAAGTTATGTTTAAAACCAAAGGGATGCTGTCAAAAAGTGATTAAATTCAATTGGATTTACCGTTTTGTTTTTAGTAAGAAGCTTATAATTTCAATGCTGTTTATTGACTATATCTCAGCATTCAACACCATAGTACCCTCCAAGCTCATCATTAAGCTCGAGGCCCTGGGTCTGAACCCCACCCTGTGCAACTGGGTCATGGTCTTCCTGACGGGCCTCCCCCAGGTGGTGAAGGTCGGAAACAACATCTCCACTTCCCTGATCCTCAACACTGGGGCCCCACAAGGGTGCGTGCTCAGCCCCCTCCTGTACTCCCTGTTCACCCATGACTGCGTGGCCAAGCACGCCTCCAACTCAATCATCAAGTTTGCAGATGACACAACAGTAGTAGGCTTGATTACCAACAATGACGAGACCGCCTACAGGGAGGAGGTGAGGGCTCTGGGAGTGTGGTGCCAGGAAAATAACATTTACATTTAAGTCATTTAGCAGACGCTCTTATCCAGAGCGACTTACAAATTGGTGCATAACCTCTCACTCAACGTCAACAAAACAAAGGAGATTATCGTGGACTTCAGGAAACAGCAGCGGGTACACCCCCTATCCACATCGACGGGACTGCAGTGGAGAAGATGGAAAGCTTCAAGTTCCTTGACGTACAGATCACTGACAAACTGAAATGGTCCACCCACGCACACGGTGTGGTGAAGGCGCAACAGAGCCGCTTCAACCTCAGGAGGCTGAAGAAATTCGGCTTGGCACCTAAAACCCACAAACTTTTACAGATGCACAATTGAGAGCATCCGGTCGGGCTGTATTACCGCCTGATACGGCAACTGCGCCGCCCGCAACCGCAGGGCTCTCCAGAGGGTGTTGCGGTCTGCCGAACGCATTACCGGGGGCAAACTACCCGCCCTCCAAGACACCTACAGCACCCGAAGTCACAGGAAGGCCAAAAAGATCATCAAGGACATCAACCACCCGAGCCACTGCCTGCTCACCCCACTATCATCCAGAAGGCGAGGTCAGTACAGGTGCATCAAAGCTGGGACCTAGAGAATGAAAAACAGCTTCTATCTCAAGGCCATCAGACTGTTAAATAGCCATCACTAGCACATTAGAGGCTGCTGCTGCCTTTTGAAATCACTGGCCACATTAAGAAATGGAACACTAGTCACTTTAATAATGTTTACATATCTTGCACTACTCATCTCATATGTACAGTGTACATATTTTGCAGGTTTTCCTACTTACAAAGCATGTAGAGGTCTGTACTTTTTATCATAGGTACCCTTCAACTGTGAGAGACGGATTCTAAAACAAAAATCCAGAAAATCACATTGTATTTTATTGCATGACATAAGTATTTGATCACCTACCAACCAGTAAGAATTCCGGCTCTCACAGACCTGTTAGTTTTTCTTTAAGAAGCCCTCCTGTTCTCCACTCATTACCTGTATTAACTGCACCTGTTTGAACTCGTTACCTGTAAAAAAAGACACCTGTCCACACACTCAATCAAACAGACTCCAACCTCTCCACAATGGCCAAGACCAGAGAGCTGTGTAAGGACATCAGGGATAAAATTGTAGACCTGCACAAGGCTGGGATGGGCTACAGGACAATAGGCAAACAGCTTGGTGAGAAGGCAACAACTGTTGGTTCAATTATTAGAAAATGGAAGAAGTTCAAGATGACGGTCAATCACCCTCGGTCTGGGGCTCCATGCAAGATCTCACCTCGTGGGGCATCAATGATCATGAGGAAGGTGAGGGATCAGCCTAGAACTACATGGCAGGACCTGGTCAATGACCTGAAGAGAGCTGGGACCACAGTCTCAAAGAAAACCATTAGTAACACACTACGCCGTCATTGATTAAAATCCTGCAGTGCACGCAAGGTCCCCCTGCTCAAGCCAGCACCTGTCCAGGCCCGTCTGAAGTTTGCCAATGACTATCTGGATGATCCAGAGGAGGAATGGGAGAAGGTCATGTGGTCTGATGAGACAAAAATAGAGCTTTTTGGTCTAAACTCCACTCGCCGTGTTTGGAGGAAGAAGAAGGATGAGTACAACCCCAAGAACACCATCCCAACCGTGAAGCATAGAGGTGGAAACATCATTCTTTGGGGATGCTTTTCTGCAAAGGGGACAGGACGACTGCACCGTATTGAGGGGAGGATGGATGGGGCCATGTATCGCGAGATCTTGGCCAACAACCTCCTTCCCTCAGTTAGAGCATTGAAGATGGGTCGTGGCTGGGTCTTCCAGCATGACAACGACCAGAAACACACAGCCAGGGCAACTAAGGAGTGGCTCCTTAAAAAGCCTCTCAAGGTCCTGGAGTGGCCTAGCCAGTCTCCAGACCTGAACCCAATAGAAAATCTTTGGAGGGAGCTGAAAGTCCGTATTTGTCCCACTATGGAGGAGTGGGACAAAATCCCTGCTGCAGTGTGTGCAAACCTGGTCAAGACCTAGAGGAAACATATGATCTCTGTAATTGCAAACAAATGTTTCTGTACCAAATATTAAGTTCTGCTTTTCTGATGTATCAAATACTTATGTCATGCAATAAAATGCAAATTAATTACTTAAAAATCATACAATGTGATTTTCTGGATTTTTGTTTTAGATTCCGTCTCTCACAGTTGAAGTGTACCTATGATAAAAAATTACAGACCTCTACATGCTTTGTAAGTAGGAAAACCTGCAAAATCAGCAGTGTATCAAATACTTGTTCTCCCCACTGTATATACAGTATTCTATTCTACTGTATCTTAGTCCATGCCGCTCTGTCATTGCTTGTCCATATATGTATATATTCTTAAATTCCATTCCTTACTAGATTTGTGTGTATTGGGTATATGTTTTGAAATTGTTAGATATTACTTGTTAGATATTGCTGCACTGTCGGATCTAGAAGCACAAGCATTTCGCTACACCCGCAATAACATCTGCTAAACACATGTATGTGACAAATACAATTTGATTTGAAGAAGAAATAAGAAAGCTTCTCTCATTTGCTGTTACTTAGCACCTCACTCTTCAAATCTAACAGAAAATGAGCTGTGCAGGAAGACAGAGACAAAAAATAAAAAGTTGTGGGCTATATTGTGTCATCTATTCAACAAATAGGCCAAGCCACAAAGTTCTGCCTACTTTGTCATGTCTGACTAAGACATATTGTCTGGGAGTGTTTGACACTTGTAAATTGTAATGCAGTCTACCAAGAGAAAATATATTTGTGAACAGCCCAATGGGTGAACTGCCAAAATGTAGCTAATGCAAGAAATGGATGCTGCATGCATGATAGTGTAACATATTCAAAGAACAATTGTATATTAATATTCTTATTTCATTAATCTATTAAATATACACTGAACAAAATTATAAAGTGAAATTTTCTACACACAAAAAGCTTATTATTCTCAAATTCTGGGCACAAATTTGTTTACATCCCTGTTAGTGAGCTAATCTATCCACCTGACAGGTGTGGCATATCAAGAAGCTGATTAAACAGAATCATTACACAGGTACACAATCAATCAGTATGGCAAAAACAATCTCTGCTCAGAGGGCCTTAGAAATAATTTTTGCAGAGAGAGAAGCTAGTGTGGAAGGAGAGTCTTCCACTTTGGAAGATGAAGAATTTTCCAAATATGAGGATCATGTCTCTGACAATTCGGAGTCTGACAGTGAGTTGGAAAAAGAGGATGAGATTGACCCTCTGCCAGCCCCAGGACCAGCCCCAGGACCAGCCCCAGGACCAGCCCCAGGACCAGCCCCAGGACCAGCCCGTCAGCAACCAGCTCATCAGCAGCCTGCAGGACGAGAAATATGGATGTAAAAAAATTGTGAAATTGAATGGTCTTCTTGCCCAAGGAATGAGCCACCCTGCATGTGTGCCAATGTAATAAGGATGCCACCAGGGCCGACGCAGATGGTGGTTACTCATGTGCAGGACATAAAGTCTTCTTTTGAACTGTTCATCCCAGACACCATCCAGAAAATCATTCTGGACTGCACTAATTTGGAGGGAAGACGTGTTTTTGGAAAGAGATGAAAGGAGATGGACCAAACTCATTTACATGCATACTTTGTGGTTCTTATCCTTGCTGGTGTTTTCAGATCCAATGGGAAATCCACAGAATCCCTGTGAAATGCAGAAACTGGCAAATAACTTTCCTGTGCAACAATGTCTCTGGAAAACTTCCACATTATTTCCAGGATTATCCGCTTCGATAACCGAGACACCAGACAAGCTCGGCGGCAGAGACAAGCTAGCTGCAATCAGGTCAGTGTGGGACAAGTGGGTGGACCGCCTTCCTCGGTTTTACAACCCTGGGCCCAACATTACTGTTGATGAGCAGCTTATGCCCCTTCAGGCAGTACATACCGTCTAAACCCGCAAAATATGGAAACAAGATCTGGGCTGCCTGTGATGCTGCTTCATCATATGCGTGGAACTTGCAAGTGTATACAGGGAAATCCAGATGGAGCAGCCCCTGAGAAGAACCAAGGGATGCAGGTTGTCCTGGACGTGACACAGGGACTCCGTGGCCACAACATCACTTGTGATAACTTTTTTTACTTCGCACAAGCTGGGACAGGAGCTCCTCAAGAGGAAGCTGACGATGGTGTGAACAGTACGAAAAAAACAAGCCAGAGCTCCCACCTCAGCTGTTGAATACACGGAACAGGCCTATCAATTCCTCTAAGTTTGTGTTCATGGCCAACACGTCCCTAGTGTCCTATGTGCCAAAGAAAGGCAAACATGTGGTACTCATGAGTATGCTGCATAGGGATGAGAGAATCTGTGGCCAGGAACATCAAAAACCAGAAATCATAATGATTACAACGCCACAAAAGTAGGGGTGGACAATTTAGACAAGCTGGTGACTGGCTACAGCTGCAAAAGAAAAACCCTACGCTGGCCACTTGTGATATTCTTCAAGATATTGGACATCTCGGCGTATAATGCGTTTGTCATCTGGATGGCGTTGAACCCAGATTGGAACAGAGGGAAGCTCCAGAGGAGACAGCTCTTTCTCGAGGAGCTGGGCAAGGCATTGGTAAGACCTCAAATACAGAGGAGGCAACATATCCCAAGGACCCCAGCTTCTGCAGCCATAGTGAGGAGGATTAAGGAGGAGGATGCTGGTGCCCCATCCGCCCGACCCACAGAACCAACAACTCCAATACCGGAAGTAAGTGTGAGTGATGTTGCTGCGTGTGTGTGTGTGTGTCTGACTCTCCTACCTTGGCCTGCTGTAACTATATACACTACCGTTCAAAGGTTTGGAGTCACTAAGAAATGTCCTTGCTTTCGAAAGAAAAGCAATTTTTTTGTCCATTAAAATAACATCAAATTGATCAGAAATACAGTGTAGACATTGTTAATGTTGTAAATGACTATTGTAGCTGGAAAAGGCTGATTTATGGAATATCTACATAGGCGTACGGAGGCCCATTATCAGCAACCATCAGTCCTGTGTTCCAATGGCACGTTGTGTTTGCTAATCCAAGTTTATCATTTTAAAAGGCTAATTGATCATTAGAAAACCCTTTTGTAATTATGTTAGCACAGCTGAAAACTGTTGTGCTGATTAAAGAAGCAATAAAACTGGCCTTCTTGAGACTAGTTGAGAATCTGGAGCGTCAGCAATTGTGGGTTCGATTAAAGGCTCAAAATGGCCAGAAACAAAGAACATTCTTCTGAAACTCGTCAGTCTATTCTTGTTCTGAGAAATGAAGTTGCCAAGAAAAAGCCACATCTCAGACTGGCCAATAAAAATAAAAGATTACGATGGGCAGTCTGAGATATGGCTCTGCCTAGAAGGTCGGCATCCCGGAGTCGCCTGTTTTGCGGGTACCATTTAATGAAGCTGCCAGTTGAGGACCTGTGAGGCGCCTGCTTCTCAAACTAGACACTAATGTATTTGTCTTCTTGCTCAGTTGTGCACTGGGGCCTCCCACTCCTCTTTCTATTCTGGTTAGAGCCAGTTTGCGCTGTTCTGTGAAGGGTACACAGCGTTGTACGAGATCTTCAGTTTCTTGGCAATTTCTCGCATAGAATAGCCTTCATTTCTCAGAACAAGAATAGACTGACGAGTTTCAGAAGAAAGTTATTTGTTTCTGGCCATTTTGAGCCTGTAATCGAACCCACAATTGCTGATGCTCAACTAGTCTCAAGAAGGCCAGTTTTATTGCTTCTTTAAAATCAGCACAACAGTTTTCAGCTGTGCTAACATAATTGCAAAGGGTTTTCTAATGATCAATTAGCCTTTTAAAATGATAAACTTGGATTAGCAAACACATCGTGCCATTGGAACACAGGACTGATGGTTGCTGATAATGGGCCTCTGTACGCCTATGTAGATAATCCTTTCTTTTTAAATCAGCTGTTTCCAGCTACAATTGCCATTTACAACATTAACAATGTCTACACTGTATTTCTGATCAATCTGATGTTATTTTAAAATGGACAAAAAATTGCTTTTCTTTCAAAAACAAGGACATTTAAGTTACCCCAAACTTTTGAACGGTAGTGTGTGTGTGTATGTATGTACAGTGAGGGAAAAAAGTATTTGATCCCCTGCTGATTTTGTACATTTGCCCACTGACAAAGAAATTATCAGCCTATAATTTTAATGGTAGGTTTATTTGAACAGTGAGAGACAAAAAAATCCAGAAAAATGCATGTCAAAAATCTTATAAATTGATTTGCATTTTAATGAGGGAAATAAGTATTTGACCCCCTCTCAATCAGAAAGACTTCTGGCTCCCAGGTGTCTTTTATACAGGTAACGAGCTGAGATTAGGAGCACACTCTTAAAGGGAGTGCTCCTAATCTCAGCTTGTTACCTGTATAAAAGACACCTGTCCACAGAAGCAATCAATCAATCAGATTCCAAACTCTCCACCATGGCCAAGACCAAAGAGCTCTCCAAGGATGTCAGGGACAAGATTGTAGACCTACACAAGGCTGGAATGGGCTACAAGACCATCGCCAAGCAGCTTGGTGAGAAGGTGACAACAGTTGGTGCGATTATTCGCAAATGGAAGATACACAAAAGAACTGTCAATCTCCCTCGGCCTGGGGCTCCATGCAAGATCTCACCTCGTGGAGTTGCAATGATCATGAGAATGGTGAGGAATCAGCCCAGAACTACACGGGAGGATCTTGTCAATGATCTCAAGGCAGCTGGGACCATAGTCACCAAGAAAACAATTGGTAACACACTACGCCGTGAAGGACTGAAATCCTGCAGCGCCTGCAAGGTCCCCCTGCTCAAGAATGCACATATACAGGCCCGTCTGAAGTTTGCCAATGAACATATGAATGATTCAGAGGAGAACTGGGTGAAAGTGTTGTGGTCAGATGAGACCAAAATCGAGCTCTTTGGCATTAACTCAACTCGCCATGTTTGGAGGAGGAGGAATGCTGCCTATGACCCCAAGAAAACCATCCCCACCGTCAAACATGGAGGTGGAAACATTATGCTTTAGGGGTGTTTTTCTGCTAAGGGGACAGGACAACTTCACTGCATCAAAGGGACGACGGACGGGGCCAGGTACCGTCAAATCTTGGGTGAGAACCTCCTTCCCTCAGCCAGGACATTGAAAATGGGTCGTGGATGGGTATTCCAGCATGACAATGACCCAAAACACACGGCCAAGGCAACAAAGGAGTGGCTCAAGAAGAAGCACATTAAGGTCCTGGAGTGGCCTAGCCAGTCAAATGATGTCAATTAGCCTATCAGAAGCTTCTAAAGCCATGACATCATTTTCTGGAATTTTCCAAGCTGTTTAAAGGCACAGTCAACTTAGTGTATGTAAACTTCTGACCCACTGGAATTGTGATACAGTGAATTATAAGTGAAATAATCTGTCTGTAAACAATTGTTGGAAAAATTCCTTGTGTCATGCACAAAGTAGATGTCCTAACCGACTTGCCAAAACTATAGTTAACAAGAAATCTGTGAAGTGGTTGAAAAAACGAGTTTTAATGACTCCAACCTAAGCGTATGTAATCTTCCGACTTCTACTGTATGTATGTATGTATGCATGTATGTATCGTACAGTGGGGGGAAAAAGTATTTAGTCAGCCACCAATTGTGCAAGTTCTCCCACTTAAAAATATGAGAGAGGCCTGTAATTTTCATCATAGGTACACGTCAACTATGACAGACAAATTGAGAATTGTTTCTCTCCTGAAAATCACATTGTAGGATTTTTAATGAATTTATTTGCAAATTATGGTGGAAAATAAGTATTTGGTCACCTACAAACAAGCAAGATTTCTGGCTCTCACAGACCTGGAACTTCTTCTTTAAGAGGCTCCTTTGTCCTCCACTCGTTACCTGTATTAATGGCACCTGTTTGAACTTGTTATCAGTATTAAAGACACCTGTCCACAACCTCAAACAGTCACACTCCAAACTCCACTATGGCCAAGACCAAAGAGCTGTCAAAGGACACCAGAAACAAAATTGTAGACCTGCACCAGGCTGGGAAGCCTGAATCTGCAATAGGTAAGCAGCTTGGTTTGAAGAAATCAACTGTGGGAGAAATTTTTTGGAAATGGAAGACATACAAGACCACTGATAATCTCCCTCGATCTGGGGCTCCACGCAAGATCTCACCCCGTGGGGTCAAAATGATCACAAGAACGGTGAGCATTTTCTATGGGGTTGAGATCTGTAGACTGGCTAGGCCACTCCAGGACCTTGAAATGCTTCTTACGAAGCCACTCCTTCATTGCTCGGGCAGTGTGTTTGGGATCATTGTCATGCTGAAAGACCCAGCCACGTTTCATCTTCAATGCCCTTGCTGATGGAAGGAGGTTTTCACTCAAAATCTCACGATACATGGCCCCATTCATTCTTTCCTTTACACGGATCAGTCGTCCTGGTCCCTTTGCAGAAAAACAGCCCCAAAGCATGATGTTTCCACTCCCATGCTTCACAGTAGGTATGGTGTTCTTTGGATGCAACTCAGCATTCTTTGTCCTCCAAACACGACGAGTTGAGTTTTTACCAAAAAGTTATATTTTGGTTTCATCTGACATTCTCCCAATCCTCTTCTGGATCATCCAAATGCACTCTAGCAAACTTCAGATGGGCCTGGACATGTACTGGCTTAAGCAGGGGGGACACGTCTTGCACTGCAGGATTTGAGTCCCCTGGCGGCGTAGTGTGTTACTGATGGTAGGCTTTGTTACTTTGGTCCCAGCTCTCTGCAGGTCATTCACTAGGTCCCCCCATGTGGTTCTGGGATTTTTGCTCACCGTTCTTGTGATCATTTTGACCCCACGGGGTGAGATCTTCGCGTGGAGCCCCAGATCGAGGGAGATTATCAGTGGTCTTGTATGTCTTCCATTTCCTAATAATTGCTCCCACAGTTGATTTCTTCAAACCAAGCTGCTTACCTATTGCAGATTCAGTCTTCCCAGCCTGGTGCAGGTCTACAATTTTGTTTCTGGTGTCCTTTGACAGCTCTTTGGTCTTGGCCATAGTGGAGTTTGGAGTGTGACTGTTTGAGGTTGTGGACAGGTGTCTTTTATACTGATTACAAGTTCAAACAGGTGCCATTAATACAGGTAACGAGTGGAGGACAGAGGAGCCTCTTAAAGAAGAAGTTACAGGTCTGTGAGAGCCAGAAATCTTGCTTGTTTGTAGGTGACCTAATACTTATTTTCCACCATAATTTGCAAATAAAATCATTAAAAATCCTACAATGTGATTTTTTTTTTCTCATTTTGTCTGTCATAGTTGACGTGTACCTATGATGAAAATTACAGGCCTCATCTTTTTAAGTGGGAGAACTTGCACAATTGGTGGCTGACTAAATACTTTTTCCCCCCACTGTATGTATGTATATGAGAGAGAGAAATATATAAATCGCAACAATTTCAAACATTTTACTGAGTTA